>NW_026884444.1:0-55341 GCF_032173495.1 Musca vetustissima | reverse complement strand
TCTGAGCACAAATATGGGGACTATACCACCTTAAAAAAAATAAAAAATTTGCAAACGGCTGAGACCTTCACCATACTGAAAATGAGGCGGGACTATTATATGGCAGTTCTAGATTAAAGCCTATATCAAAACAAAGACCTATATTGAATTTGTTCTGAAAATATGTTTTTGCACAAATCATTTTTAGATATTTTCTGTGAAGTTTTCTTCCCACCAAGAACACTGAAGGCCACACTTAGTTGTGCCAAATCCACCTAATATTTGCTTGAGTGCACGCATTAAACAAATGTTCGTAAACATTTTCAGTAGTCATAGCGATTCCTTGTAACTGAAATCTACATAAAAATATATATGCACTCAACATCCCAAATTCTTTAAAATTCATAAAAACTTGACAGAATATACACACGCATACATCCACAGTGACACTGTATGATTTTACACACAAACACATACATGCAATAACAACTCTTCTTACCAAAGAGAATGTCATTTCAGTTCTGTTATTTTACTTTCCCGCCCCCCATAAACATATTGAGAATATTCAATGCTTCGATGCACATGGAAAGTGTGAAGATGTAAATATGTTTATTCCTACGGAGGTTTTTATTACATCGATGCGGGTGGATGGATGCGGTGGATGATGCATCAAATATTTCATAGCTATCCACATGAAGGTGAGAAAAGAAATTTCATTAAAAATTGAGATACGACCACTGTTCCACAGGAGAAATACACGAAGCCTGGAAAACGGGATGAAGTGGAATTGAAGAAAACGAAAAACCATTGAACGAAAAGCCGAAAAATTGAAAACAGAGTGCAATGAAAATAAATTGATATTTTATTAAAGATGGATGGATGGTTGGAAGGATGCCTGGCCACATACATATGGATGGATGCCACGATACATGAATGAATTGCTTTCATCTATCAGCTATTTTATTCATTTTCATATGCTTGACTTCTTGTTTCCATGTAATGACCATGGCTAATGGATGGATGACCATCTAGATATGGCCGATTTTAAATTCAGTTACTTTTGAGGCAAACATTGTTAAAGAAGTTAATCTTAAAAGATGTTGATGCATTATAGTTAATATATGTTGAACACTTATTTGTGTTTACTCCACATGCCCGAACATTATGTTCAAATGTAAGCCAATACACAATTGCCAACCACAACTTATAGGAGAAGCTTAAAAATAAATTATTAAAGGATTCTAAAACAAATATTTTTAAAAATCTACGCTTTCATTGGAACGTTGAAAAAAAACATTTTTAAAAATCTACGCTTTTATTGGAACCTTGAAAAAACATTTATAAAAATCTACGCCTGTATTGGACCTTGAATATTTTCTAAATCCACGCTCATATCGGAACCTTGAAACCCCATTTTTAAAAATCTTGCCTATTTTCGAAACTTGAAAAAACATTTTTAAAAATCCACGCCTATATAGGGACCTTATTTTTCTTGAAATAATATGTTATTTAATGCGACTAAAACTCTTTAAATTATTAGGGTTTTAAAATGAAATTTCTCTAATTGAAAAATTATTCTCTAAAATACCAAAACACAACCACTATGTCAGAAGTTATTCTAATAGAAGACAATCAAGTTTTATTGCAGAAGACCAGAATATGAGCTTATAGAAAACCAGATCTTCCACAACAGCAAACGATATTCTTATAACAAAGTTTTTTGAAAATCACGAAAAGGTCTTTTAAAAGCAGACAAGAAAATCTTCTAATAGAAAATTAGATCTCCCTGATTTTTTAAACCTTTCACCACACTGTGGTACAGGGTATTGTGTCTTTGTGCATATGTTTGTAACAGGCAAAAGGAAACGAGAGAGTATGCATAGAGAGTATGCATAGAATCACTTTCAGAGTCGATTTGTGCATGTCCGTCCGTCTGTAGATGTTAAATTGTAAACAAGGTATGATCGGATGTGGATGAAATTTGGCACAAGTCACTATTGAGATTGAGAAAAATCGGATGAGATTTCGATATAGCTCCCATATATTGTCAGCTAAAATGCAAAAAGGCGTAACTAACAAAAAATTGAAAATTGACTTTTTGAATGAATATTGTGAATGTCAATGAAATACATGTGTTGACATTCAAAAAGTAAAATTTCAATTTTTTTGTTAGTTACGCCTTTTTGCATTTTAGCTAACGATATACTTTCTTCCGATTTAAGGTAAATGAGCCACCAGTCTCTATATATCTTTTGATTTGCACGAAATTTGGCACAGAGTACTGAATTAGGACCAGAATGATGTGTGCCAAGTTTCGAGAAAATCGGTTCAGATTTAGATATAGCTCCCATATATACTTTCTTCCGATTTAAGGTAAATGAGCCACCAACGTCTCTATATAGCTTTCGATTGGCATGAAATTTGGAATAGAGTACTGAATTTAATGCAGAATGATGTGTACCAAGTTTCGAGAAAATCGGTTCAGATTTAGATATAGCTCCAATATATAGATTCGTCCGATTTATGGTAAATGGTGCACCAAAGTCCCTATATATTATTCGATTGACATGAAATTTGGCATAGAGTACTGAATTAAGTCTAGAATGATGTGTGGCACAGAGTACTGAATTAGGTCCAGAATGATGTGTGCCAAGTTTCGAAAAAATTGGTTCAGATTTAGATATGGCTCCGATTTTAGGTAAATGGTGCACCAAAGTCCCCATATATCATTCGATTGGCATGAAATTTGGCATAGTACTCTATGCTCTAGCATTTAATGCAGAATGATGTGTACCAAGTTTCGAGAAAATCAGTTCAGATTTAGATATAGCTCCCATATATAGATTCGTCCGATTTAAGGTAAATTGTGCACCAAAGTCCCTATAGGTCATTCGATGCATGAAATTTGGCATAGAGTACTGAATTTAAAGCAGAATGATGTGTACCAAGTTTCGAGAAAATCGGTTAAGATTAAGATATAGCTCCCATATATAGATTCGTCCGATTTAAGGTAAATCGTGCACTAAAGTCCCTATATATCTTTCGATTTGCACTAAAATGATATATGCCAAGTTTCGTGAAAATCAGTCCAGATTTAGATATAGCTCCCATATATAGTTTCGTCCGATTTTAGGTAAATGGTGCACCAAAGTCCCTATATTCGATTGACATGAAATTTGGCATAGAGTACTGAATTAAGTCTAGAATGATGTGTGGCACAGAGTACTGAATTAGGTCCAGAATGATGTGTGCCAAGTTTCGAGAAAATTGGTTCAGATTTAGATATGGCTCCGATTTTAGGTAAATGGTGCACCAAAGTCCCCATATATCATTCGATTGGCATGAAATTTGGCATAGTACTCTATGCTCTAGCATTTAATGCAGAATGATGTGTACCAAGTTTCGAGAAAATCAGTTCAGATTTAGATATAGCTCCCATATATAGATTCGTCCGATTTAAGGTAAATTGTGCACCAAAGTCCCTATAGGTCATTCGATGCATGAAATTTGGCATAGAGTACTGAATTTAAAGCAGAATGATGTGTACCAAGTTTCGAGAAAATCGGTTCAGATTTAGATATAGCTCCCATATATAGATTCGTCCGATTTAAGGTAAATCGTGCACTAAAGTCCCTATATATCTTTCGATTTGCACTAAAATGATATATGCCAAGTTTCGTGAAAATCAGTCCAGATTTAGATATAGCTCCCATATATAGTTTCGTCCGATTTTAGGTAAATGGTACACCAAAGTCTTTGAAAAGCATTCGATTTGCACGAATTTTGGCATAGCGTATGGAATTAAGTCTAGAAGGATGTGTACACCTCCTATATATATTTTTGTCCGATTTTAAGTAAATAGTGCACTAAAGATCCATAGCTAGGCCGATTGACACATCCTACAGATGTTAATATAAATTAATCGCTGGGAAGTTTCCTTGAAATCGGTTCAGATGTAGATATAGCATAGCTTCCATATATAATTTTGATTTATTCATGTTAATTGTACACCAAATAATCAGTGTGTGTCTGATTGAGATTAAATTTTGAACAGTGCATAGGTTGATGTTAGCCGGTTTATATATATATAAAGATCACAAATTCAGTTCGTTCGTTCAATTTCATGTCAATGTTCCAGGGTAAAGGTGACTTCTTTTAGGATACGTAGAATATACCCGAAGTGGTTAAGGGTATCATATAGTCGGCCCAGTCCGACTTTACTACTTTCCTTGCTGGTTTTTTTTTTAAAGATGCACGTTCAGAATAAAAATTGTCTACTAACACGAAACTGTTATCTTCAAAATACCACACAGAGGTTTTACATGATGGTAAACTATTCTATTCGTTCGATTTAACAGAATCATATAAATTAACTACAATTTTTGTCTGTGTTCATGTATCTTTTTTATAACCAAATATAATATATTTTATTTTCATATTAAATTTAAATACTCAAAATCTCTTTACTCTTTATAGGAAAAATTAAAAAAAATAATAATAATACTTCAACTTACCCAATGTCTGGCTTAAGACCATTTTGCCATCTTCACCAAGGCAGGCATTGCGAGCATCAAAAGGATTTGTAAATTGCACAAATGCATAACCTTTATGCATTGATATTCCTGTCGAGACAGATGCACATACACACACACACACACATCGAGCATAAGGAGACGACAAAACATGAAAAAAGAAAAAAACAAAAAATAAATAAGAAAATGTCAAGAATTACAACCGAAATTTAATTAAATTCTTCTTAGCTAAGCCACATTGGCGTTTAAATAGCATTCCATTCTCTTGACTCTCTCTCTCTCTCTCTTCCTCTATCATTCGTCACATAACTCTGTTCCTTGGCTACTAACCTGCAAGACGTCCATAAATCTGAAACATACGCTCCACATCGGTTTTGGAACACTGAAACGTATTCAAATTGCCCACAAAGATACGCGAATTAACAGCCTGTGGATCCTGGGAGTTGGTTTGGTTAGATAACTTTGACATCTTCATTTTGGCAGGTTGAGTGTGACTGGTGGTGGTGGTGGCTGAACCGACTGCGGATATGTTTGTTATGGCTGTGGTGGGATTGTTGATGTTGGCAGCAACAACTATGGATGTTGTATTGTTGGCGTAGTTAAGCATGAAGAGAACGAGAACGTTAGGTATGGGTTGGCTAGAACGTGGCAAACGGATACGTTCGTGTGCGTGTTTGTTTGGGGATGCGGTAACTTGAAGATGTTTTTGAAATGCAACCAGTTGAATAAGTAGTGAATGATTTTCCTATCACTGTTTGTGTGTAATCAGATACAAGTGGTTGTGGTATGACTTCGAAAGGGGATAATGGCGTTTGGCGTTTTGATATGGGGCGTGTATTGTTCTTTCTATACGGTGGATGTGGATGGATTTTACTTTCGCCTGAAACGGATTATTTCTATGAAATGCTTATTTTATCCTTCAATACCAACATATTCTTTGTATGGCGACTATGCCGTTGTTATTAAAAGGCCTCTATATGTAAATATGTATGTTGACAGATAGCTGACTTTTCCCCTTGCTATTGTAGATGTGATAAAATTCCGATTTTTTTTTTTGTTTGTAGATTATTTCATGTCCTCACTCTAAAGAATAGCCTTCATAATCATAAATAGCCAAGTCTAGGTTTGCATTACTACTTAGCTAGTAATGATATTTTTCTTTTATTTTCCTATTGTTGTTGGGTATTTTTCTTTTGTTTATTTACTGGCCTCCAACTAGATTATTTTTCCATTTGCCTCATCACTATTATTGGTTGATTCGGGGGTTTATTTTGTTTTAGCTGTTTCAGATGTTTGGCCGTCAGTCACTCTGATTTATCATCTTTGTAGGAATAACAACAACAACAACAAGAACCAAAACAGCGTTAAACAATAGAAATGGCAGCTTTATGTGGTTTACTATTTATTTGGCTTTTCGATTGTTGTGATGCCAACGATGATGGTGCGCTTGCTGATCGTTTGAGGAATTCAGCAAATTCTGTCTGTTTCCGGCATTGATAAGACTTGAGAAAATAATCCGTAAATACGCAAAACTGTAATGAAATAATAAACGTGGAACTTTGTTAAAATGGAAATCATTTTTGGGCATATTGTTTAAAGTAATTGTATTTATGAAGGAATTTTTGTCAGTTGATTTATGATGAATAATCGGCTTAGGATTAACAACAAGAAAAACACATATTTACAATTTGTTATATATATCACGATTTTTTATGCCCTCCACCATAGTATGGAGTGTATATAAAGTTTGTTTTTCTGTTTGTAACTTATCGATATAATCATTTTCGACCTTATAAAGTATATATATTCTGGATCTATGACGACATAGCTCCCAATACTAAATTTATACTCTAAAAATTATAAATATAGGTAGGCCCCATACATCCCCAAATTTTCAGTATTTTGGGGGTTTTAATATCATTTGCGACCGAATTGACTATAATTCGGTATTTTATTGGTGGCAATCTCTCCACTAAAAATTATAAATATAGGTCAATTTTTTCAGACTAGCCCCTATTAAGGGTTCCCTCAATGTTCGGTATTTTGGGGCTCTTCAGTGCATTTTTCGACCTTTTCGCTTTTGTGTTTTTTTTTAGTCGTATATAATAAAATTGTTAATATTCGAACCGTTTTAGGGGTAGTCCTAATATTATTCCCCTTTTAATATTAAAATAGTTATGTGATTTATTCCACATTTTGAGTTTGGTTCTAAGACTCATTCTGCCTGCGGAGGATATTGAGATAAAAAAATTAGTAAGGATCGAGGATGAACTATAGCCTC
Source organism: Musca vetustissima (assembly GCF_032173495.1). Classification (NCBI taxonomy): domain Eukaryota; kingdom Metazoa; phylum Arthropoda; class Insecta; order Diptera; family Muscidae; genus Musca; species Musca vetustissima. The sequence continues at coordinate 48,549 of NW_026884444.1, read as the reverse complement.
TAGGACTATAGGCCTTGTTCCGATATAATGATACCAACGATTTTCGTTTTTTTTTTTGTGATGCAAAAATGATAGGTTCGAATGTGAGCTATATCTGTTCTCAATTAGACATGGCACCTCATATAATGAGAACAACAAATATTTGGTACATCCTGCACAATGTAATCAATATTGGCTTTATATATAGCCTCCAGAAACGTACGCATACAATTTTTTTTCTACAATGACAATTTTATATGGAACCAGCAGCTTCCACCAAGCCCCCCGAAATTAAACCTGTGTACGATGGTTATGGCATCATATACGTGTGTCCTGTAAATAACAGTTGGGGATTTTATACACATGTTCCATTCAACCATGCGTCGTCAACTTTTTGGGCTTTTAGGAAAAGTCTCCATTAAAAATTGCTGAAATTTGCCTTTGGTGTATATTATATATTGCTTGATGCAATTGTTGGTATAGGTATAATTGGTGTTCCCTATATTTTCATTTGAAAAAAAACTGTCAGTATATCTATGGTGGAGGATATGCAAATTTCGGCCCAGCCGAACTTAAAATGGTTTCACTTGTTTATTCATGTCAACAGTTTACTGGTAATAAAATCAAATTGTAATCCATAATAAAAAAGCCAGGAGCGGACGGGGCCGACCATATGATACCCTACACAACTTCGACGAAAATCTAACTTTCTATGGTTCTATATTCAGAGTTTGGGCAATATTTGCACCCTCTAGACCGACTAGATGCCAACAAATATTTCTAATATTCAGTAGACGAGGGCTGTACCTGTCCAGATTCTCTTTACCGTGGGTTATGTTGTGATGTTGAGCTTTCAATTGTGGCCTGTAGATCGACTTAAAAAAAAAACATAAAAAAAACACAAATTCCACTTCATTCCAATATTATTAACTGATCATCACTGAAAATTATGGAACATTTCAAAGCGCTCTGCGCTATATTTCCGACCTCTAGTGGGGTAATGGGTTAGTACATAATATCTGAATATAAAATCACCTCTAAATATTTAAGTGTAATTCCCGCATCCGAGTACATACGACAATATAATTGGCATCAATTTAAAGTTCAACAACTCCTTTTGGCTCTATGTCCTTCAGGAGTAAATATATACGCTAGAGAATACAAATTTTGTCATTTTTCACACAAAAGTCAGGGTCCAATTGACCCGCTAAATATTGACCGATCTTTATCAAAATTATAAATATCCATATAAAGCCTCTGGAGGGACCAGATAAACCGACAAAAATTTAGTATTTGGTCCATTTCATTCCCTAAATATTAACCGATCTTTACCAAAAACAATAGGGGTCTTTATTGGGCCAAACCCATCCTACATGCAAAATTTCGTGAAAATTGATCCATAACTGTGGCCTGTATCGTGTTAACAAATTATAATGGACAGACGGACACACATGTCTAGATCGACTCAGCTAGTCGAGATATGACGATCGGTATACTTAAAGTTGGGTCTAGAACCAATATTTCGCGGCGTTACAAACTCTTGGGGCTGCACAAAGCTATAATACCCTGACAACCTAGTTGTGTAGGGTATAACAAGTAGTAGATCAAATGTGGCGGTATATCTAAATCTATACGAGTATATGATTAAACTTTTTTTGTAAACATGTAGAATGGATAATGTAAAATTTTAAATTTCAACCATTTTAAATTAAAATTAAATACCCAAAATATACATTTCTAAAACATTGCTATGCTTGTCCCACCAGAAACATAAAAAAATCAATGATAATATCTATGGCATGTCAAAAATTTGACATGCTAAAAGATTATAGTAAACAATTTAAAAATATAACTCTAAAAGATCTACCAACCGCATAACGCATATAAATCTTCAACAAATATTTAATCAAATTCACTCAAATCGCTCAGATATATTTTCAAACAATATAATTAAAAATTCCCATCAAAAGCTCAGAAAAAACTCTCAAATAATATTTAAACATAGTCCACACTCATTCTTTGAGAATGCCTTAACAATTGTTATAAGAAATTCATTCTTCAATAGTTCCTTAAAAAGTAATTTAAAAAATCTTCAGATCAAATTCTCTCCAATAACTGTTATTTATCTTCAAAAACTCTTAAAGACAATAGAAAATCACTCCGAAATGACAATAGAACATCACGGCTATCTCTGTGAATTTCTATATTTTATCTTTTGTTGTATTTTGTACTATACTATTATACGATATTCAAAAATAATTACTTTTTAAAATATATTTAAGTTCTAAAATTAAATGAACGATTTTGAATAAAAAAAGTCTTTGGCATTAACAAGTATTCTCAGAGAATCCATATTTAGATAGTTATGAGAATTAAACACTTCAACACTTTCTTTAAAAGAATTTTTGAAAATTCACTCTTTAATAGTTCCACAAAATTAGTTTTAAAAATTCGTGTTTGGGTGTTCCAAAAACAAAAACTATTTAAAAAATCCACGTTGTGATAATTTATTGTTCTTATAGTTTTTTTTTTTCAAAACTATTTTAAAACATTCTATAACCCAATAGATGCTTAAAAAATATCCTCTCTTCGATTGTTGCACACTTTTATTTTACTTTACACTTTTTATTTTAAATTCGACGCTTTGGTTGTTATAAAAAATTATTTAAAAATCTACTTTTTTCAAAATAGAAAATATTTAAAAAACACTGTCTTTAATTGTACATGAATGTCCACAAATAACACAACATAAAAAATTAACGCTCGTTTTTTCTCAAAAATATTCCAAAATTTATGGTCACACTCTTTTCATAAAAACACATATAGAGATCCAACTTTAACACTATTTCTTAAATTAAAAAATGAAATATCCTTTTCTTCACATGTTAATTTGTTAAAAATATTTTTTCAAATAGCTAGTTCTGATTATCTATATAAATGTGTTCTGTAAACTTCAAATATTTTTTTATTTCTTCAAAACAATTCTATTCGATTTTTTTTTTTTTTTTTTTGAAACAAAAAAAAAATAATTTTAATTTTCTTGCGATTTGTTGATAATAATTACTTTTAGACCATTAAAGAATATTTTTTAACTTCTCCAATCCACATATTTTTCAAGCCATACAGTCTTTTAATAACAAAATGTGTTTGTTGCACTTCAAAATATATATAGCAATTACCATATAAACATCGATTATTATTATTATTTTTCTTGTGTTATTTACAATACGTATTGCAAAACAATAGATACGAATCTATTACGAACTTTTTGTGTTTACCGCACTTTGCACAGGAGCTACGTATGTCCTACACTACCGAATGCTGTTCAATGACTAACTAACAAATCGTAAACAAACAGCAAACAGACAAATTTATAAAAAAAGCTGGAACAGAAAAGTATTTGCCGGCAATAAGAAGGAAGAACAGTAGAAAACCACCCTCCTTTAGAGGGGAGGGTGAATACATGAGGACAATTCTATAATTTACCTTTACAACAGTAACTGAGAATTTTGATATTGCGCAAAAGTGTCGGATATGAGACAAGAAAATTCTTAAGGACATACCCCGCCAACATCCAATGATCTGAAAAATTGAAACCCCTTTATAAAAAATTTGATATTATGGGTTTGTGTCATATTACTTCTTGGAAGATCCTGCCAGGATTGTAAATATACAAATAATACCCAAATAAATTTTACAGTAAAATGTTCTTAATAGAGTTATGGTCTAGAAATATATGATTTTTACACACATCGCATAGGTCACTATTGTCACGCCACAAATAAGTAATACCCTAACTAAGATTCACTTCTTGTATTTATATATGTCAGATAGTATTTTTTTTAACAAAGTACAGGTCGGACTTCTTATCTAAATGCGATTACATTCGTTAAAATCCGTTGGTCCAATGACCCTATTGAAAGATGCGGCAATCGGTTGAAATTTAGATATAGTTTTCAAATAAAGTCTCCCTGTTTGTTTTAAATCAGTTCCTATATAGATATATCTTCTATATAATAATGGCAACTTTTAGAAAGTCGAAGACATTTTATGAAAACTATTCTCGTTAAAAATTGTCCTCAGTTATTTCTCTCGCTCTTAGACGGGGAAATATACATGTTTCGTCTTGTTCGTTCCTCACCTTAAAAGGGGGAGGATTTTCTGTCTTTATGTTGGTCAGTTCTTCCTTACGTCTTTTCATGTAGTCATATTAGTTGCATGACAGCGTTCAAGTAGGCAGGACGCATTTCTTTTGTACATTGTTCGATATTTAAATTTTTCGTGACAAAAGGTTTGGTTAAAGAAAGTTTTTGAGCAAGGCCTGCACATAAGGGAGACCAGCTGGATATCAGTTGGCTCTCATGCTTGCTGTAAAAATCCGTTATTGTGAATTGATTTTTTATGAGTATTGCTTAGTAGGTCATAATATGATATTTTATACATTGAAGCGGACCTAACCAAAGAAAAAATATGTGTGTTTTATCGAAATTGCATACTTCAGAAGATATACACTAGAGAAGTTGCAAAAAAAGATAGAAATTTTTCTTTGGAATTTGCAACGCGTTGCTATCAGAAGAAAAACACGTTCTTTCTGATACCAATAAGTTGGAATGAGGGATAACAATCGACCCATTTATGAAATTATTTTTATATTCTTTACTTTTACCAAGCATAGATCAAGTCCGAAGATGTGACTCGTCATCTGGCACCTCTCTCCCAAAGTGTCAATATTTTATATACTCGTAAATTAAATTTGAAGCGAATTAAATAAACGGTTTGATCAACATTAAATCCAAAACCTCTTCCATATAACATATGTCCTATATAAAGCGAAAGAAGAAAGTGCTGCAAAAATTTTAAAATTACGAAATGGGCCAGGGCTAATGTTAAAAATTTCAACCCTTTTTTATACCCTTCACCAAAGTACGAAGAATATATTAATGTTATCATTTCGTTTGTGACTTATCGAAATACTCATTTATGAACCCATAATGTATATATATATATATTCGAGGGCGATCAAGCCATGTGCGCCCGTACGTTTGTTGTAATACAAGGAATTGAGATATGGTGCTGCGATTTAGCATAGAGTTGTTTTGTGTCTTCAGGCATGATGATCGATGATGAGATATATTGGTCCACCTATAGACATACTCCACATATAACATTTGCGATATTTTGAAGACTTTGGACACATTTTTTATCCGAATTGAATGTAATTTATTATACCCTTCACCACACTGTGGTACAGGGCAAAGACGTAGCCAGAGGTGGGGCGTCCGACTTTTGAACTTTCCTTACTGATTATTATTGTTTCCAATTGATTTTCTTTCTAGAAAAATTATCAATGTGGGTTCTCAGTTAAGTATAGATCCCAAATAACGGTGTACTGATTTTCGGTAGGTATTTCGAGAATTTTTAATCCCCTATTTAGGATAGTGCCCATATAATGTTACCCAATAAATTTCAGTGTATTGAGTATTGTCCATCGAATTGACTTAAGTATTTGATTTGCACCCTTATAACGGCAACTCCAAACTTTAAATATTTTGAGGATTCTCATATAGTAGAGCTGGAGGTCTTCTTCTTCCTAGAGGAGAACTGTAGGTCTTCTTCTTCCTATAGTAGAGCTGGAGGTCTTCTTCTTCCTGTGGAAGAACTGCAGGTATTCTTCTTCCTAGAGGAAAACTGTAGGTCTTCTTCTTCCTGTGGAAGAGCTGCAGGTATTCTTCTTCATATGGAAGAGCTGCATGTAATTTTCTTCCTATAGGAAAGCTGCGGAAGAGCTGCAGGTATTCTTCTTCCTGTGGAAGAGCTGCAGATATTCTTCTTCCTATGGAAGATCTGCAGGTATCCTTCTTCCTTTGGAAGAGCAGGAGGTATTCTTCTTCCTATAGGAGAGCTGGAGGTATTATTCTTCCTTTGAAAGAGACGCAGGAATTCCTCTTCCTGTGGACTAGCTGCGGGAGTATTCTTCCTGTAGAAGAGCTGCAGGTAGTCTTCTTCCTATAGGAGAGCTGTAGGTCTTCTTCTTCCTAATAGGAGAACTGTAGGTCTTCTTCTTCCTATAGGAGAGTTGGAGGTCTTCTTCTTCCTAGAGGAGGACTGTAGGTCTTCTTCCTGTGGATTGTTCTTCCTATGGAAGACCTGGAGGTATTATTCTTCCTGTGGAAGAGTTGCAGGTATTCTTCTTCCTAGATGAGAACTGTTACAATTCTTCTTCCCACGGAAAAGCTGCATGTATTATTCTTCCTTTGGAAGAGCTGCAGGTATTCTTCTACCTATGAAAGATCTGCAGATATATTGCTTGCCTTAAAAGAGCTGGATGTATTCCCTCCTATATCAGAGCTGCAGGTTTTGTTCTTCCTGTGGAAGAGCTGCAGGTATTCTTCTTCCTATGGAAGAATACCTTCTTCCTATGGAAGACCTGGAGGTATTCTTCTTCCTATAGGAAACCTGGAGGTATTTTCTTCCTATAGGAGAGCTGCATGTAATTTTCTTCCTATAGGAAAGCTGCGGAGGAGCTGCAGGTATTCTGCAGGTATTGTTCTTCCTATGGAAGCGCTGCAGGTATTCTTTTTCCTTTGAAAAAGCAGGAGGTATTCTTCTTCCTATAGGAGAGCTGGAGATATTCTTCCTCCTATAGCAGAGCTGCATGTATTCTTCATCCTGTGGAAGAGCTGCGGGCATTCTTCTTCTTTTGGAAGAGCTGCAGGTATTCTTCTTCTGGAAGAGGAATTCATATTTGCTAAAATAAATATTGGTATTTTGTTATAGCCTCAAATTGCCGTTCCCTCCAAATAATTCAGTACTCTATGCCAAGTTTCGTGCAAATCGAATGATATATAAGGACTTTGGTGCACCATTTACCTTAAATCCCATATATAGATATAGCTATATATGGAAGCTATATCTAAATCTCAACCGATTTTCTCGAAACTTGGCACACATCATTCTGCACCTAATTCAGTACTCTGTGCTAAATTTCGTGCCAATCGAGAGATATAGAGGGACTTTGGTGCCCCATTTACCTTAAATCGGACGAAACTATATATGGGAGCTATATCTAAATCTGAACCGATTTTCCCAATTTCAATAGGGTTCGTCCTTGGGCCAAATAAGTGACTTTTGCAAAATTTCATCCAAATCGGATCATAAATGCGACCTGTACTTTGTTAACAATTTGACATCTACAGACGGACGGACATGCATAAATCGATTCAGAAAGTGTTTCTATGAATATTGTCAAAAGGAACCATGTGTCTATCTCGTTTCCTTTTGCCTGTTACAAACATATGCACAAAGACATAATACCCTGTACCACAGTGTGGTGAAGGGTATAAAAAGATTGTACTTAAACCACTTTCAAAATAAACAATTCAAATTGTGATCCCACCCATTATTCACTACATCGGAAGTCTCTGTGTCAATGGTCGAGGGTATAAAAGTTCGTCACATTTTCACCTCAGATACAGACTTAAGTTCCATATATAATTTCGTCCCATGCGATGCACTATCCGTCCTTTATCTTAATGTTTACTAAAAACATCTCTCACAGTAAATTTATTTAAATATTAAGCACATTAGAATTTAATTAAAATACCTTAAATTCCTTAAATATGCTATATTTAAATGCAATAAATAAATTTAACAACATAAGCTACTTAATTTTAACAAGTTACTGCATAATGCCTATAAAACATTTTCACGCCTGTTATTAAATTTAATAAAAACCCATAGATGTGTAATTTTGTTCTTGACCTAGATTTTACCTTCAATCTATGTTGGTTGTTGTTGTGTTGCAGTTGTGTTTGTGTGTATGTGAATAAATTTAATCACTCTGCCAGTTCATTTAACAAAACTCTGACACTATTTTAAATGTCAATGATGAAAACAAAATAAAAAAAAAAAAACAACATAGAAGACAGCACTTGTGCCACATTTCATTGAGTAATTAAAAATGTATGGTGTTGCACACTAACATATGCACAGATATATGAACAAAATATGAAGTAAACTATGCATACATGCAAATATGTGTACGATAACAAATTTATACATATATTTATAACAACATGGTATGTATATTTATATGAGTGTGTGTCTATGTGTATGCGCGTGGAAAACATATGGACCATATAATTGGCAATACCTTGCCACCTACACACATACACATTAGCAACTCATAATGCGTCTTTTTAATATCGACGAAAAAAGCCATAGTAATTTCAGTTATTCACCAGCTTTTATGTTGTTGTAGTTGTTGCTGTATTTATGAAACACGGTGGGGGAAGCCAACCTGTTTAGCATTTTAAATGCCATTAAGAATGGTATCCTATTTAATGTAACATGTGGGCGTTCTAAGAACGTTAAATACAAATTTCAAAAAGGGTGTTTGTTATTCTTCCTAATAACAGCAACAACAACAAATTGCAACATTATGTCCTACCACAGCAGAGCCATACAAACTCACGGTACAGCACTTAGACACTGTTACGACATATCAATGCAATGGATGTTGAATGTAAAATGTGTTGCTAATCTGTTTTGTTAACAATTTCCCTGGTTGTTTTCCTTTTTTTCTCAACATTAAACACACATGGAATCCGTGAAAGGATTTTAAGCGTGTTGCGAGTAGGAAGGTTGTAAATGGCATACATATATAAATAAATTTTATAAAAATTAAGGTAATTTAAAACAGCTTCACTTTGGAAATCCGGACAAAGTACATATCGTATTCCGTATCTGAACAAAAATCAATATTCAACAAGGAGAGCATTCTAAATACAAACGGGACATTTATATGGGGCTATTTCTAAACATTGTGAGAAATGATTTTTTTATTTTTTTTTTTTTTTGAATCGTTCACGAACCCGTGGTGCCTAATTATAGTCCTTTTGGTATTAAAATGTGACTAAAACATCAACAACATGAAAATGGGGCGTGACCTCATTACAGACTTCGTCTGAGACCATAAAAATACTTAGAATGAGCCAAGACCCTGCCATAATAGGGACATCTGTTGGAAATTATCTGCAAAGATGTTTTACAACGTTTGGGTCCACGTCTTATATAGCCCACATACATATGTACCATCCAATATTTGGCAGTTCGGGAATTGTGCGCGCAATTTGAACTGATTTGAGTTTAGTTTTGTATCTTGAACTCTTATTCGGCAGTCAACGTTCCCATTATCAAACCAGTGAGCGGAGCAGTATAGTCGGACGGGGCCGACCATACGATAACCTACACAACTATCACGGAAATCTAACTTTCTGCGGATTTTTATTCCGAGCCTGGCAAAATTTCATGATAGTTGCACCCTCTTGCCCGATTAGAGGTCAACAGCAACTCCTCCTTACACTGACATATTTTCCGAATATTATTAATACTCATTACAGTCCTTCTAATTACTTGTCCTGATTCCCTTGACCGTGGGTTGTGTTGTGATGTTCGGTTTATAATTGTGACCTATAGATCGACTCGAAAAAAATAAGTTTTCGGTCCACTTCATCCCAAAATTATTATCTGATCATCACCGAAAATTATAGTCGTTCTCCTTGACCACTACTGGAACCTCATGGAACAATTCATAGCGATCAGCTTTATATTTCCGCCCTCCAGTGTGGTAATGGGTTACTAAGTAATGTCTCAGTACGTAAGCACCTGTAAATACTTAAGTGTAACTCCCACATCTGAGTACATACGACCATATAATTGGTATTAATTGAAAGGTCAACCACTCCTCTTGGATATGCTATCAATTTGTCGGGTCTTTGTTCTTCATGGGTAAATATATACGCTATAGAATACAAAGTTTGTAATTTTTCACACAAAAGTCAGGGTCCATTTGACCCGCTAAAAATTGACCGATCTTTATCAAAACAGGCATGCTTATTCTTTGGCCCGATCCCCTTCTCCATGCAAAATTTCGAGGTGTTTGGGCCATAATAGCGGCCTCTGGAGCGACCGGAAAAACCGACAAAAATAAAGTTTTTGGTCCATTTCATCCCCTAAATGTTAATTAATCTTTTCCAAAAAATAGGGGTCTTCATTGGCCAGAACCCATCCTACACGCAAAATTTCGTGAAGATTGGTCCATAACTGTGGCCTGTATCGTGTTTACAAATTATAATGGACAGACGGACGGACACACATGTGTAGATCGACTCAGTTAGTCGAGATATGACGATCGGTATACTTAAAGGTGGGTCTAGGATCAATATTTCGCGGCGTTACAAACTTTTGGGGCTGCACAAAGCTATAATACCCTGACAACATAGTTGTGTAGGGTATGAAAAGCAAATGATCAATATTTATAATTTTTCCGGGTAGCCTTCAGGTAGGTATTTTGGGAAGTCTGGGTAAGTTTATCACTCAAATTGACAATATCTTAATAGTTTTTATTTTCATTGGGTAGAAAATGTCCCCACCAAAACTACAATTGACTTAAATTTGGAGGTAGGTCTCATATGACGGTACCCCCGATTATTCAATATAATGGTCACTTTTTTCAACCCATCGTCTTCACATCAAAATCCGGATCGATTATAAGTATATTAAATGCCCACCTCATAATGGAGAGTATAAAAAATTACGACGTTGATTTATGCATGTCCGCCCGTTTGTCTGTGTGTCCATGTTTAATTGTAAACAAAGTACAGGTCGTATTTATGATTCGATTTGCATAAAATTTGGCACAGCTCATCTAGTTATCACAAGGACGAACCCTACTGAAATTGGAATACATCGGTTCAGATTTAGATATAGCTCCCATATATATTTTCGTCCGATTTAATGTAAATGGTGTACCAAAGTTCCTATGTATCTTTCGTTTTGCACGAAATTTGGCATATCGTACTGAATTGAGTTTAGAATTATGTGTGTAAAGTTTCCTGAAAATCGGTTCAGATTTAGATATAGCTTCCATATATATGTTTAATGTAAATGGTGTAGCAAAGTCCCTAGATATCTTTCGATTTGCACGAAATTTGACATAGCGTACGTAATTAGGTCTAGAATGATGTGTTTAAAATTTCGTTGTTTTTTTTTTTAATTGGTGCAGATACAGAAATATCTTCCATACAAATGACTCTAAATCTGTCCCAAATGAAGTGAAATTTAGCACAGGTTCCGGATTGATGTTAGTAGGTTCACTTATATATAAATACATATATTTAAATCAATTTCCGTCGAGGGAACATTGACATACAATTGTTAGCATACATATGTAGAATATACCCGAAGTGGTGAAGGGTATCATATAGTCGGCCCAGCCCGGCTTTACTACTTTTCTTACAGGTGTTGTTTGACAATTTCATAATGGAAATACAACTAAGTCTGCTTTTACACGGTAGATTGGTTCCAGAAGAAGCCGTGTAAAAAAAAACCGTGTAAAAAAGGGAATTCCCCTAAATTAGTGCTATCCACATTTGCTTTAACCAGTAAAAATTGTTTGTACGCGCTAAAGGGGAATTCACTTAAATCTTTAAGCTAGTGTTCGCAAACTATCGATACTATCGATGGTTTCAGACTTTTTTCTTTCATAAATACTTTTTTGTGATATGAACATACTTCGCAAAAATTAAATTTGACAAAAAAAAATTAAGTACATAAAATTTCAAATCGTGCTAAATGGAATAAAATCGTGTAAAAAATTAAAAATATTCAATTTTCAAATCGTGTTATATGAAAACCGTGTACAAAAGACCGTGTAAAAACAGACTTAGGTGTAAAGCGTTGAGAGTCCTTATTCGCTTAATGGTTAATGACAGGTATGTAATTTCTAGAGTTCCCATAGTTCCCATGATTTTTTACTTGCTTTTATTTTTTATTATCAATTTATTGTTCATATTAATATTAGACCCAGACATCAGTTCAGTGACATTATTGAAACTAGTAGAATGGATACCTGGAACCTAATATACCTTCGTCTGTGCTTCATAACTATTTAAATGAAGTTTTGTTCGTTAGGTATTATGCTAACAAAGAAGAATACAAATTTGTTTATTATTTAATTTTTATCTTCTACAAAATATGTCAGAACTTGAATTTGTATAAGTTCTTTATTTTTATGTTTTTTTTTTTGTTTAAATTTGTCTCTCTATTGTCATATTATTGTAAATATTACCACTGAAAATATGCCATAATAATAATGAATATCCTTTCATATAATTGTTGAAACAACAACAACTACTACTACTCTTTCCATCCATTATGAATCCTTTTGTTTTTGTTTTCTAAAGCGAAAAAAAAAATCATTATATCTATGAAAAAAAAACAAACGTGACAAAGCTTTTGAAATTCTTAATACAAATGTTGGGTAAGTCCAAAAGATATTAAATTGGAATTCTATACATTTGCTTAGTAAATATTTGTGTGATATTTTGTTGGAAATATTATGGTAAATATTTTAAAAAATTTTGGGTATAGATGAGTTAATACTATATACTTGTTTCTATTAATTTTGCCATACCGATTGGAATGTTTGGAAAGTTATATTGAAGAGCCTATAAAAATATATAGCACAGTCGGCAAAAAAAAAAAAAAAAAAAAAAAATTTCAAAGCATGTATATGGATTCAGAGCAAACTTGCATTCATTTTCAACATATATCCAATAAATCTATATTATGTATTAATTTTGTTTAATGACAGGGAAAGCTTGTTCAAAGTTTGATTCAAATTGGATACTACGTTTGCATTATTTTATAAAATTAATTTTCAGCAAATTTTTGAACATTTTGTGGGGGAGGCGACCCGAAGAATTGCACCGATATTTCATATTATTGAACAATATTTTAGTTTCGAAGAAATGTTACGAGGTCCCAACTTTGGTTCAAAATGATAACTTCAAATTATCTGTATGCAATTTGGTAAACAAAAAAGGTTTCTCATAGACCATTTACGTACATTAAAAAGTGAAACCAGTAAGGAAAACAGTAAAGTCGGACGGGGCCGACTTTATGATACCCTTCACCACTATGGGTATATTAAACAGCTGATGATATTTATCTAAATCTATCATTCGTTTGTTACAATGGGGCAAAATTATGTAAATCGACTTCAAACAAATATAAATAGGTCATCCGTTGGAATATGCCTGTACTTCTAGAAAATACAACAATTCTATGCTCAATTTTGTACGTTGTGCAAAATTTGATGTCAATCCGTCCAACATGAGGAGTTTGATGTCCAATTTACTTAAAATCGGGCGAAAATATATATGGAAGCTATATCCAAATATGAAGCGATTTCAACGAAACTTGTCACGGGTTAGGTTATACTAATTATAGTACGTTTTGTTCCTACCAGCCTATTGGTTCCTAGGTGCGTCAATTACTTAAAATCAATCTATAATAAAAAGGAGCTATATCTAAATCTCAACCGATTTTCACAAAACTTGGCACCCATCATTCTGGACTAAATTTACATTAAATCGGACGAAAATATATATGGGAGCTATATTTACATGAAGTCGGACGAAACTATATATGGGAGTTATATCTAAATCTGGACCGATTTTCTCGAAACTTGACAGACATTTTTCTAGGCTCAATTCAGTACGTTTTGCCTAATTTGGTGCAAATCGAAAGACATATAGGGACTTTGGTGCACCATTTACATGAAATCGGTCGAAACTATATATTGGAGCTATATCTAAATCTGGACCGATTTTCTCGAAACTTGGCATACATCAATCTAGGCTCAATTCAGTACGTTATACCAAATTTCATGCAAATCGAAAGATATATAGGGACTTTGGTGCACCATTTAATAGGGTTCGTCATTGGGCCAAACAAATGAGCTGTGCCAACTTTCATCCAAATCGGATTATAAATGCGACCTGTACTTTGTTTACAATTTAACACCAACAGAGGGGCAGATTGACGGACGGACATGCATAAATCGACTCATAAAGTAATTCTATGCATATTCTCAAAATGAACTATGGGTCTATCTCGTTTCCTTTTGCCTGATACAAACATATGCACAAAGGCATAATACCCTGTACCATAGTGTGGTGAAGTGTATAAAAAGTGCGTTACCTTGTCAACACCTTGATATTTTTAGACAATGTTCCGATACTGAGTGAGAACCCCAAATGAGAAATTATAGCTATATTGAATGGAAATTGCCACAAAGTCATTTAAAATTCCTCAGTTGGGCGGGCCAAATTATAGGATTTAAATTGAAACATGGACCTATACTGAATATTTCTTTGTAGACTTTTTACCCTCGAAGAATACGAAACACCCAAGTCCCGCCAATTTGGATAGTAAATATTCCTCTGCTGTTAAAACACATCACTTAACATTTATATGAGGGCTGTGATTAAACATGGCCTATATATAAAATTATCTACAAAAATATCTACTTATTATCTATTAACAAATATGGATCGATAAAAAACATACTAGAGTTATGAATGTTGCGACCTCATCGTTCTTTAAAGAGTCATATGTGGACTTCGATAAATATTTTCATATTGACTTTGGCTGAGAATTCAATTGGTGACTTCCTTTTATATTTCAACACACAAATATATTCCGTCCCCATAAACAAATAAAGTGATGAACTTTCATTATCCTTATTCCAATAAAGAAATAAGAACCCCCAATATTATTATCATATAACAGCGATCAAATGTCAAAGGACCTATTTTCTACACATGAAGCAGTGGCAGCCTTCTTATTCTCCTCGTTCTGCAATTTCATTTCATTGTGCAAATGTTAAAAAAATAACTCATTCATGTTGTTTCATTGCTAAAATTTATCATTCATCCTTTTTTTCTTTTTTGCATTTTCTCTGACTAATGCTGATGATGTTTTCTGTTGTAGCATAAAAAAACACAGGGATAATACTAAACATAAAAGAAACAGCTAAAAAAAAAACAACAGATACACATGCATGCGACACACACACATTGTCGTCTCGTCTGAAAAACTCCCATAATAGATATCAATGAAAATAGAAATGAAAAAATAACAACGCAAACACACTTGAAAGCCGGAAAACCAAATAAACAAATGAATAGATGTGTAGGCAAAAGGATAGACATCTATCTGAATGGTTGGGAGTTTATCGCCATCGTCGCTGTTGTTGTTTTTTATATTCCTTTCAACATCCACATCAGTTGCATAGTCCTGCATACATACAGAATCGGACACACACACAATTATATCCTATGGACACGTCCATGTGATCACACATCAAGCAGATAATTTTCATTCATTGTACACAGAACGGCTGTGGAGAAAAGTTGAAGTTTGAATTCTTTTGTTCTACTTTGCTACGCCAATTGAATGGTTGGACTGTCTGTTGAATAGCTTCTTGGTCGGTTGGTTTGTTTTTCATACATAAAATATTTTGATATTATGACAATGAGACGACAACAAGTGACTTTAATACGTGTTCCTCAATAACAACCAGTAAGGAAAGTAGTAAAGTCGGACGGGGCCGACTATATGATACCCTTCATCACTTTCGTTATATCCAACAGATGAATCCTAACAGACGTCGAATTTTTAAAGGATCAGGGACAAAATTATGAAAATTGCCACATGTTATGTTATAGTAACTTCAGTACGTAGAGCAAAATTTTGTGCCGATTGGACCCACCTTGGTAAAGCATTTATAACCAACTTCTAGGTTTTTCTAACTCCAGTACGTTGTGAAAAATTTGTGTAAAATCGGACGATACCATTTACATTAAATCGGACGAAAATATATATGGGAGCTATATCAAAATCTGGACAAATTTTCAGGAAACTTAACACACATCATTCTAGAGCTAGTTCAACACGCTATGCCAAATTTCTTGCAAATCGAATGATATATAGGGACTTTGGTGCACCATACACACTAAATCGGACGAAAATATATATGGGAGCTATATCTAAATCTGAACCGATCTTTCCCAATTTCAATAGGGTTCGTCCTTGGGCCAAACAAATGAACTGTGCCAAATTTCATCCAATTCGGATCATAAATGTGACAGACAGACGGACGGACGGACATGCATATATCGATTTAAAAAGTGATTCTATTCATATTCTCAAAAGGAGTCATGTCTCTCTCTCGTTTCCTTTTGCCTGTTACAAACATATTAAAAGATATAAAAATGTAAAGATACTTCTGGCATTATTTGTAGCTTTTCAAAGGGGCTAGATGAATAAATGTTTTCTTTTTTATTTTCTCCAGGGTATATAGAACTCGAAACATACGTGGGGGACTTTTAAATTTGTATTATGTGTGAATATGACTTCCTACAGGTCTCGATGAATTAGGTTTCATAAGTCCTCTAAAACTATTTTATTTTGCAGGAGCTCTATGCACATAAGACTACATGCAGATCTTCTATAATAAAATATCATATACAGATTCACTATGGAGTAAGACCTCTATATATTTATGGCCCATTCAAGGTTTTATTAGAAGATCTCCTATCTCGAGTAGCCTTATGCATGATCTTCTCCCTATATGGAACCATATACCTTTACCTTCGAAACCAACTCCTTCGTACATATTTTAACCACTGAAATCATCGTTTATTCCTTTGATGGATCCTTAAAATTTTTTGTAAATCCATTTTGACAATTTTCCATTTATTGGATTCCAACTATAAAACCACAGTGTTTTCTAGAGGCCTTTAATCTATAGAAAATTTTTAGGGGATTTATATAAATACTTATGTTTAGAGGGCATATAAATTATAGATTTAAGGTATTATGTACAACATCTCCTATCCCGAGTAGGGTTATAGGTAATCTTCCCTCTATGTGGAACTTAATACCTTTCTCCTTCGAAACCCCTGCCTTTGTATCTCTTTTAACCACTGTTCATCAGAAATCATCATTTATTCCTCTGTTGACATATAAAAAATGACATAGCCGTCACCACCTCCACCACCATCATCATCACTGTTATTATAATCATCATCATCAGAGACCATTACAGTTATTATGGTCACCCAACAACCACGTGACATATCCTCTTGTCAAAAAAATACATTCTCTCTCTGTGAATTCATGACTTTGACAAAAAAAGAAGCGAAATTGCAGTCAAGATGGTAACACGTGCAAATGTGATAAGTCTTGGCAAAGTAGCTTATGTGGTCGAAGGTTTCGAATTGTTGTTCTCTTCAAAAACGGAGTAGGATGGCGTAAGGACATGATAAATTCAACAGTTGTCTACATATGGATAAATGGATGATGCTTCTGGTTTCAACCGGTCCATGTGAGTTGAAACATAAGAGCATGTCATTATCGTAATCCACGACAGCCATAAAGGTTAACAACATCCCTTGACAAATGTTCGTTTTTTTTCGTTTCAATGTTCGTTGAAATATTTAAAAGTAATTTTTAAAAAGGTTTTTTTATTTTCAATATTCAATATTATTTTTTTATTGTATATTTGTTAGTGGATGTCAATAAAAAATATTTTATTGTGGAATGCTTAATAAATAGAAAACGTCGTACATAACCTGCATATTTTTTATAGAACAAATTTGGTCATGGCTAAGTCTAGGATTGATTATAAAGTATTTTTCAGAAAAATTTATAATTAGTTTTTATTAACAAAGTTTAAAGCACTCATTAAATAATAATAAAATATTTAATTTATATTCGCTTAGTTTAATTCGCTGTCAAAATTTGAATAAAAGGAAAGCATGCTCCTACCAAAGGAATTCCAAGACCATTAATTCTTATTTAACTCCATCAAAGCAATTTTTCCACATGAAAGTCACAAACAATGCCCCCCAGATTCACACCTAAAAGAGGAACTTCTAAACCACACACAAGCCAATACACCCAACCACACTCCAACACTCCCTAACGACAACAATATAGACCGGATAAAACTGAACCGCATTTGCAGTAAATTATTTAAACGTTATGTAAACGTAGCGGAAAAAGTCAACAACTTTAAATCAACTCCTCCAGAAAAGTGAAAAAAAAACAAAAACCAAATAAACAATCAGACAAACCCACATTTCACCTGGGCCGCACACACACGCACATAACACGTGGCTTTTGTTTGGAATTGTCGTGGCACAGGCACAATGCCGGGTGGTGGCTGAGCCACAGCTAACTTGGTCTTACGCTCACTCACACTTTACATTATTACTTCCTAGCCATATGGGTATGTATGTTGGTATTTGTACGTTTGTTCACTTTGTAGAAACAGGATATAAACAGGATTTGAAAGAGGATAAAAAGGATAGGAACTTTTTATTTGTACTGAGGTGTGATGCCATATGGTTGACTTTCCGCCTTTGTTAAGATGTTTTTTTGTGCCGGGATGAGTAGTCTCGGAAAACTTGTATTTACCGAGTGGAAAATTTGTGGTGGAATATAATTGTTGTAAATATGGGCCAATACTTAAAAAATGCATATATAGAAAAACAGTAACCCGAGAAATATATTTAGAGCGTCGAACTACATTTCTCCAACACAGTCACTGTTATATTTTTATTGGCTGCGGAGCTATACCCCAAGGAAAAATGTCCCGTATTTTTAAACAACAAAAAAATATCCAAAGGTCTAACAAAAATGAACGAAAATCGTCTACATAGCTTCTATATATGCGATATCTTCCATAAATGTGGGCTTCCATCTTCTATAAATGGAAGATCTTCTATAGAACATCAACAGGTTTTCTATAGAAAGTAGAACAACCAATGGTATTCTGAGCATGAAACGTCTTCTAATGAGCTTTTACAGATATCCAACCTTCCGGGCGTCTTTTATAGACAAATGACTGTCTACTGTCCTCCAACATAGGGAACTGTTTTGGATATTCTTTATAAACGACGTGACAGATGTGGACCTTTCCGCATACCTTCCATAAATGAAACCTACTTCTTCCATAAATGGAAGACCTTGATATTACAGATTTTTTCTAGAAAGTATAACACCCAGGTATTCTAAATTGTCTACTAATAAGCTTCTATAAATGTCCAACATTCCGAGTGCATTCTATAGATGTATGACCTTTACAGTCCTCCAACATAATTAAGTATTTTGAGATACCACGTGAAAGAACCTTATCGAGGGCTTCTTAAAGTCTTCTACAAAGGTATATGTTTGTGTAGGTCATATGTGAAGGCCTTTTAGGTTTTCTGTAAAAAGAATACCTCATATATGTTCTCCTAAGGGTGGACCACTTTCTACAAGTCTCCGATTTGTATAATATATTCTAGAAGACCTCGATAAATATAACGATTTTCTGGAACGGTATACCAATAAATCTATGAAAGAAAAATATTACATCTATAGCTCTATTGCGGATATTGGGCTTTCTACAGCCCGTATATATAAAGACCCCAAGGCAATACTCCTATGGGTGGACCACATATTAATAATAAAGTCCCCGTTGAATTGAAAACTTAGACAGCTTTTCTAAGAGGCTTTCTAAAAAAATTACCTCTAAAGATCCTTTTTGATATGCCCTCCAGTATATAGACAGCTTTTCTAAGAGGCTTTCTAAAAAAATTACCTCTAAAGATCCTTTTTGATATGCCCTCCAGTATAGAGACTATTTTAAGATATTATCACTGCATATGCTATTTAATATAAGAAATATCGTCTACAACCCATATGCTAAGACGCTATCAACATCTACATGTCTTTTAGGCGCGGAGGAACTTTTGCAACTCCTTCATTTATAGAAAATTCCATCTGGATGATTTTTATGAATATTAGACCCTATACATGACTTCTATAGATCATTGTTATTCCATATGTCGTCTATAGGTCGAAGCTATTCTGAAGGTATATTATGAATATAGTATTTTTCCATAAATAGTAGATCTTCTACCGTTGTCTTACAGAACTTCCAGGAAAAAATGTCGTTTTAAACTTTCTATAGATACAAGATTTTCTCTAGATAGACTTTGTGTGTGTGAATAGAAAACCTTCTACTAGCCCTCCAAAACTGGAATAACTTTTGAAAGCATTAAAAAACAAACGGCATATATTTTTAACATCGAAGGCCTGCTAAAGGTTCTTACTGGTTCAAAGACCTTATAGAAGGTATCTTCCGGATAGAATATTTTCCATAAAGAGACGATCTTCCTTCCATAAAGATACGATCTTCTCAGGATATTGTTAATAATAAAGATAAAATAAATAAAATAAATAAAGCCAAAAACAAACTTTTTTAATTGAAATTAAATTCGTGATAGCTCTCATACATTATTCGTCCCTTGGAATCGGAGTATTCTTATATAAAAACTAACTAATATCAAATATGTGATGTTAAATACTAGACAACCTAAAATCACCTCTACAATATACGTATATTATGTGTATGAAAATACCCATACAAAACCAATGGAAGTCATATAAGTGAATATTAAACGCACATAGTTTGTTAGGCAGCAAAAGTAGCTAAAACTCAGACTGAAGTGGTAAAGTTAACTTGGCTTAATTATAATTAACTGCACTTGAACAAATGCAGTCAAACTCTCTTTGCTAACTGAGAACATTTTAAAAGGCGAGAGTTAGTGGTTCGGCAGCAATGGATGCTAAGAAAACATAGGACAATTCTTAAAGCATATACGAAGCATGTGATATGGGTTTACTATTTGTGTTAGTTTGCGGTTTTTTCCTTCTTCTTATAACCATGTCTGATGAGTTTTAAGACTTAAATTATAGTCACAAAGACATTGAAATACACATTTTTTAGTATTTAAGGAGGCTTTATCAGACCCATTTCATTTTGTATTTTTTTTTCCAAGTGAATAACTTTTTTCTCAACATTTGTCGTTCTATTGCAGTGAGGTAGGTTTGGTGAGGAAAAGTGTGAACATAGCTGGTTTGTTAGTCATGTTTTGTTGCAAAGTTTCCATTTGCGATATCAAATGTTGAATTTGTTGTAATTACTATTGTTGTCAACAGCCAGTATTTTATGTTGACATTTAGTTAATTAAAGGAAATTAAATTACACAGTCAGATAATGTAGAATGGAAAAACGAATGGGCAGAAATTTAACGTTTTTTAAGTGTTGGAATTGGTGTGAAATGATTTAGACCGAAAAGAGCAGATGTGGGTTTAAAAGAAGGCTTGATGGTTTTTCTGAAGACCCCGAAAGTTCCATTGATATTCTATCAGAAGTAATATTGATATCTTATCAGAAAATTCTAAAAGGCACGTAAAGCCTATGTGGCAAGACGTATAGTTTATCGATGTAAATAACCCTTTGGTCTTTTATGGATAAGATTGCTTGTATATTTAGAGACTTCAATGTTTCCTATGAGAACTTCAAATGGCACTCTATGAAAATGCCAATTTGCCTCCTATGAAATATTTGAAAATTTCAGTTACGAGAAGACCACTAAGTAGAGCTCTTAGTCTTCTTTAGGAAGATCTCCTGGTCTTCTATGAAAATATTATCTAGTCTTCCGTGAAAATATGAATTACTCTTCTATGAGAAGGTCATTTAGAAGACTACTTCTGGGCCTCTACTGGAAGCTATATCGATCATATATTAGAAAATATTTCGATCTTCTATTAAGAGACATAGAGCACCTCTGTCCGTTCTAATAAGAAGAGCCCTTTTGTGATCCAGTAGTATTTCATAACATGACCTTTTGGTGACCCTTAAAATAACCTTGTCGTATGAATACATTCATTATCAATCAGAACGGTTTTGTATAACAAACCTTTTCTATCCTAAGATTTCTTCTATAGAGAACACGATCACTTCTCATTGCTGCCATCTACACCATAATGTGAATACACCAGAGTTCCTTGTTTTCCTTTCCTTTTTATACCCTACACAACTATTTTGTCAGGGTGTTATAGCTTTGTGCAGCCCCAAGAGTTTGTAACACCGCGAAATATTGGTCCTAGACCCACCTTTAATTATACCGATCGGCATATCTCGACTAGCTGAGTCGATCTAGACATGTGTGTCCGTCCGTCCATTATAATTTGTAAACACGATGCAGGCCACAGTTATGGACCAATCTTCACGAAATTTTGCGTGTAGGGTGGGTTCTGGCCAATGAAGACCCCTATTGTTTTTGGTAAAGATTGGTTAATGGGTCAAAAATGTGTCAAAAAATCAAGTAGTCTTTCTACTTATAATATACGAGGGGAGTTTGGAAAGTTCTTAGCCTAGAACACAATAAGCGCAGTATAAACAGAAACATGTTAAGTGTTTTGGAAACTTCCATCTTTGTTATGAACACATGTGAAATTTTGTTCCGATCTGGCAACTCCTTCATTTAGAAATGAAAGCACGCATTTCTAATTTTCCAATTGTAAAAAATTGTGGATGCGTCTTTTTAAACACCTGTTTCTATAAAAAAGAGTTGATAGAAGATTCCAAAACACTTAACTTTTTTCTGTTTATACCGCGCTTTTTTTACTAGGCTAAAAACTTTCCGAACAGCCCTCTATATATCTTCCGTGATATAACATTTTGTTCTTTAATAAAAAAAAAATCCCTTGGTTCTGTAATAAGACTATTTATACCCTTCACCACACTGTTGTGCAGGGTATTATGTCTTTGTGCATATGTTTGTAACAGGCAAAAGGAATCGAGATAGACCCATGGTTCCTTTTGAGAATATGCATAGAATCACATTCTGAGTCGATTTATGCATGTCCGTCCGTCCATGTATTTTTGTGAGCAAAGTACAGGTCGCATTTATGATCCGAATTGGATGAAATTTGGCACGGTCCATTGGTTTGGCCCAAGGACGAACCCTATTGAAATTGGAAGAAATCGGTTAAGATTAAGATATAGCTCCCATATATATTTTCGCCCGATTTTAAGTAAATGGTGCACCAAAGTCCCTGAAAGTCATTAGATTTGCACGAAGTTTCGCATAGCGTATTGTATTAAGTCTAGAATGACGTGTGCTATGTTTCGAAAAAATCGGTGCAAATTTAAATATAGCTCCTATATATAGTTTCGCCCGATTTTAGGGGAATAGTCCACTAAAGTCCCTATATATCTTTCGAACACAGCGTAACGAATAAGGTCTAGAATTATGTGTGTTAAGTTTCGTGAAAATCGGTTCAGATTTATATATAGCTCCGATATATAGTTTCGCCCGATTTTAGGTAAATAGTCCACTAAAGTCCCTATATATTTTTCGATTTGCACGAAATTGGCATAGCGTACTGAATTAAGTCTAGAATGATGTGTGCTAAGATTCATGAAAATCGGTTCAGATTTAGATATAGCTCTCATATATATATATAATCATCCGATTTATCTTTGCACGAAATTTGGCATTGCGTGCTGAATTGCGTCTATAATAATGTGTTTCATGAAAATCGGCTCAGATTTATATAAAGCTCCCATACATATATATATATATATATATTCGCCCGATTTTATGTAAATGGTGCAACAAAGTCCTTTGAAATCTTTTCATTTGCACGAATTGTGGCATTCCGTCCGATGGTTGATCCATCTTAGGATACATCTGTTTTTTTTTTTTTTTTTTTGGAAAAAATAATTTCCGTGGTTCTGTTATAAGACTGTTTTTTTTTTTTTCTTCTATACTACAACATATTAAACTTTTTAAAAACAAATTGTATTCCAGTCTTAATCCAGATTAGTTCCCATTCCATGCTTTTCTCAAATTCCTTGAAAGGTCGAAGGACCTTGTATGTTATTATTCACCTTTACTGTCTTAAGACGCTCCACCACTTAAGCTAATTACTTTTTTGTAACACAATACGATAACTGTAATTATAAGAAAATAAGTTAAACACTTTTCCTTGTCGAAGTCATTTAACCCATCAAGTTGGAGGTTAAATAGGTTCGAATATTGAATTTCACCGTTCATTATTTGTAGTAGTTACACTGTAAGGCTTCTACTCAATTATTATTTTAAATTTAAAATGCTTTCGTTGTTTTTGTACATAAATGGTAATAATGATAATAACCCGTTTCCTATAATTTGCAACAAATAAATAACACACGAATTTGAGATGTGAAACAACAAATAAAGCCACTCATTACATATTTTTGGAGGGTGGGGTTATTTGGCATTCAACCCGAAAATAAAATAAAATATTTTACAAGGACGGCAAACGACCAACCCTCTTTTTAAGTGCATACTTACATAACATGTGCATGGATTTATGAAATATAATGAAAATTACACAGAATTACAGTGAAGTCAGGCAATGAGGGTGGAAGGATAATTCATGTATCAATTCCTGATGTCAAAAAATATCCCATCAAAACGTAATTTGATTGAGAGAAATGAGAACAAACCTTAGAAAACCTTCAAACCAACTGGTTTTCTAAATTCGGTATTTTTTTTCATTTCCTTTGAAAAACACTATTCTATTCATTACATGTCGATACGAAAATATACGTTTTTTGTCGATAATATTCACTGATTCCACTGTAAAATTGAAAAAGTATCCTTATTGAAAAAATGCATTTACTTTTTTTATTTACGCATTTATCACATCTGAAATTGACCAGAGTGGAAAACAAACAAACAGAACAGACCCCAAAAAAAAAAACACCTCTCACACACAATGTTAATACTTAACCGCACACACACACACACCCAACTATGGTTATTCATGCAATTGCCAACAGACATCGTATGACCCATGTACGCATGGATGTGTGTCATACATCCCGATGCAAATAAGTCGATATGGCATGGAAAGGCAAATTGTTAACTTTGTTAAAGTGTTAAATTTATTGCACTGATATGGTTGAAATCATACTCCATACTGATGATACAAACCATCTGATATACAGCCGCAAGCACACATACGCACACACACCCAAACACACATCGTAGCATTTTTATACCGCATGGATACATATGTATGGTCTGCAATACACTCACTCATTTGCATTCACATTCTTCATGGAAATTCGATTGTTCGCAATTCACACCTACAAACAAGTTTATTGCAGATACATATAGAATTTATTAGGGCGTAATGCAAATAAAAACTATTTATACCCTTCACCACACTGTGGTTCAGGGTATTATGTCTTTGTGCATATGTTTGTAACAGACAAAAGGAAACGAGATAGACACATAGTTCCTTTTGAGAATATGCATAGAATCACTTTCTGAGTCGATGTATGCATGTCCGTCCGTCTGTTGGTGTTAAATTGTAAACAATGTACAGGTCGCATTTGTAATCCGATATGGATGAAATTTGGCACAGTCCATTTGTTTGGCCCAAGGACGAACCCTATATATATCTGTCGATTTGCACGAAATTTAGTATAACGTAATGAACTGAGCCTAAAATGATGTCTGCCAAGTTTCGTGAAAATCGGTCCAGATTTATATATAGCTCCCACATATAGTTTCGTCCGATTTTATGTAAATGGTGCACCAAAGACCCTGTATATCTTTCGATTTGCACAAAATTTGGCATAACGTACTGAATTGAGCCTAGGGTGATGTCTGCCAAGTTTCGAGAAAATCGGTCCAGATTTAGATATAGCTCCCATATATAGGTTCGCCCGATTTCATGTAAATGGTGCACCAAAGTCCCTATATATATTTCGATTTGCACAAAATTTGGCATAACGTACTGAATTGAGCCTAGAGTGATGTCCGCCAAGTTTCGTAAAAATCGGTAAAGATTTATATATAGCTCCCATATATAGTTTCGTCCGATTTCATGTAAATGGTGCACTAAAGTCCCTATAAACCTTTCGATTTGCACGAAATTTACCACAGCGTACTGAATTAAGAGTAGAATGATGATGATGTGAAAATCAGTTCAGATTTAGATATAGCTCCCATATATATTTTCGTCCGATTTAATGTAAATGGTCCCTATATAACTTTCGATTTGCTCGAAATTTGGCACATCGTAATGAATTAGGTCTATAATGATGTGTGTTAAGTTTCCTGAAAATCGGTTCAGATTTAGATATAGCTCCCATATATAGTTTCGTCCGACTTGATGTAAATGGTGCACCAAAGTCCCTGATAATCATTCGACTTGCACGAAATTTGGCATAACGTACTGATTTGAGCCTAGAGTGATGTCTGCCAAGTTTCGAGAAAATCAGTCCAAATTTAGATATAGCTCCCATATATAGTTTCGTCCGATTTCATGTAAATGGTGCACCAAAGTCCCTGAAAATCTTTCGATTTGCACGAAATTTGGCATAACGTACTGAATCGAGCCTAGAGTGATGTTGGTCAAGTTTCGTGCAAATCGGTCAAGGTTTAGATATAGCTCCCATAAATATATTTGCGTCCGATTTAATGTAAATTTAGTCCAGAATGATGGGTGCCAAGTTTCGTGAAAATCGGTTGAGATTTAGATATAGCTCCCTTTTATTATAGATTGGTTTTAAGTAATTGACGCACCAAGGAACCAATAGGCTGGTAGGAACAAAACGTACTAAAATTAACCTGTGGCAAGTTTCGTTGAAATCGCTTCATATTTGAATATAGCTTCCATATATATTTTCGCCCGATTTTAAGTTAATTGGGCATCAAACTCCTCATGTTAGTCAGATTGACATCAAATTTTGCACAACGTATAAAATTGTGCATAGAATTGTTGCGTTTTCTAGAAGTACAGGTATAGTCCAACGGATGACCTATTTGTATTTGTTTGAAGTCGATTTACATACTTTTGTCACATTGTAACAAACGAATGATATGTTTATGGATAGATCAAGGTAGTTTCACATTTAGATAAATATCATCAGCTGTTTAATATACCCATAGTGGTGAAGGGTATCATATAGTCGGCCCCGTCCGACTTTACTACTTTCCTTACTGGTTTTAGAAATATCATAGGAAATCGAAATCGTTTATAATGACATATTGATCATAACGACTATATCCAAAAGTACCGAGGAATGTTATGTCTTCATTTTATATCCTTTAAAGAGACCAATTTTACCGGTCGCTTGAACGTCGGTATAAGCGTTTGCGACTGTATTTATATATTATTATAATTATGGTGACCCCATAAAACCACGAATATTGATCCTAGACCCACCTTTCACTATTATATGCAGCTGATTAAATATGGCCCAAGCTAGCTTAAGTATGAACGTCTTGAAGATCGTCCGAACATGGAACATTGATGTGAGAAACATACATCCTTGGGCATTTCTTCCACCAGCATTCACTCGATATAGCATGAACTCCTGGTCTTAAAAAAGGTTTAAACATCGATCGGTGCAAAGATATTTGAACCAAAATAATGTCGAGGGTCTTCAAGCGATCTTTAAGTATGAACGCGAAACAGCAACAGACAGTGCGGCTCTTCCAAGATAAAACAAATGCAACAAAGGTTTTTCGTGGAAGAAGCACTTCGCAGCCATGTGTCGCTAGTTTCTTTCTCTTCCCAACTAGAGACATTTAGGTTTGGGCTATATTAAAACGTGGACCAATGTTGATCTATAAGTTTTCGTACCGTTTTCGTTTGATATCCAGAAGATAAATATCAAATTACAGCCAATTCGGTTAAAAAATTCCAAAAATAACCAATGGGGGTTCCTGAAATACCGTTCAAGAGATCTACCCCGAAACATGGGGCAATATTTATCATTTTTGGTAGGGAGATTGTCTAACCAATGAGGATACAAACTATAACTTATAACTAATTTTGTTACCCAATGAGAACCTAAAGTGGCCGATTTTGGGCAATTCTTTACCATAATATCGGGGATATAACGAAAAGTGGACCAATATATATTTTTTTTCAGTATCAACCATTCTAGCTGTAGTTGTAATATATGTGTAAAATTTCAAAGCTCTATTATAAATATTCCGATATGACTAAAACAATATAGAAAATTTCGTGAATATTTCGAGGTGTTCCAACAAAATAACATATTTAATATGTAGTCCACCTTATGGTTGATCCAACGTTGGACCTTGACCTTAACATTAATCGAGTTTTAATTTTGGCAAGAAGAAAATAGCATTACCCGCCGAACAAAAAAAAAATAATTATAGATCACTTTCCGATCAAAAGCTAGAAAATTGTTTCGAGACTTTTTTTAAGAAGTGAATATATTTTAAATCAGTTTTAAATATTAATGTGTTCAATATGATCCAGTGATTATTTCAATTTAGTTGACTGTACTTTTACGCATGTTGATTCTTGGAAGTACCCTAATATACTGGTAAATAAGTGCAACAAATAAAACTTATAAACGTTTCACTCATTAACACCCTGTCTACATTTAAGTTGAAAGAATAAAACACAATTGTTTGTTATTGTTGCAATTTAAATAAATTTATATGTGTCTTTTCGAAAAATGTACATTAGGAATGTTCGCTTTATAAAAACGTTTAATTTAATATTTGCAAATAAATTAAAATTGACAATATTCATATGGTTCGTAATAAAAATATCATAATTATTTGTCACCCTAAACTTTAACACCTTAACCTTAACACATAGAAGAGACAAATCATATTTTGGGGCATTCGAACGTATGCCTAACCAATTATGACACCACTCTTCGATATGTTTTTCAATACCCATAGGATTTTATTTTGACCATGGGAAACCATAGTTTTATATTTATATACGATAACAAACATTGCTGGCTTAGATTATATTAATATTTCAATTAATAGCATTATATTGTCCATATCCCACCTCAATATTGGCCTTTTTAAAGTTTTTAATTTCCACATGGCCTACCAAAATTTTTTGTTAAGTTCTTTGATAAAAAATTCAATAAAAACACAAAAGTTAAAAAGTCCCTTTAAAAAATGGCTACTCTCTGACTTTTTTAAAATTAATGCAGTGAAATAACATTCAGGGCATGGATTATTTGCAAATATATGGATATTCATATGTGTGTGTGTGTATGCAAATAAATATCATAATGAGTAAAATGCGTTAAATAGCAATAACGGAAAGAATAATGTTATTGTTGTATTAAATAATTGAAACAGTTTTTTGTTTTCCATTTAAAGAGATACATACACGTAGTGTTTATTTACAAACATACATTAAACAGGGATTCCGTATGGTAAATACTAGATAGGTTTTTGTTACAATTTTCAATAAGTGCGGTTGCTAGGTTCGATTGACCAAATTAAGTTTTCAACTTAACAGTTGTAGTGCAGAGAAAAACACCATCGAAAATTTTAACATCGACTTCCATTGTAAAATACTTTGCAAAATAAGACCCTACTTAATGTATATATATATATATATATATTTTTATTAAAAATTGTTAATTCGCTCACTCCCACACTGCTTGAATGTTTTTGTTTATACAATAATAAATCATTTACAGATTTTATTGTAAAATTTATATTAAATTTACTTATGTCATTTGCTTGTGTTTGGTATGGCACCCTTAACTGACTTGTTTGACTGGCAATGCTACTCAAATGACAATAACATACATTCATACTAATTAAACATAAAAAAGGCTTTCATTTCATATATTTTAAAGAATATTATTGAATATGTTGCAATTTTAATTTTAATGAATTATAAGAAGATATTGAAAAAGTAGTAGGCAACACCGGATAGTTTAGAGATGGTGCCTAGGTACGGGTAATCAGAGTCCAACAATTCTATAATCCAGATTTGCCCCAATTTTAATTTTTCAAGATTTTCAATGGGCTGGTAAATCAATACCAATGCTTGTTAAGGTTTGCAACTTTGCACATATACAGTTGAAGATTTAAAAGAGAAGAAAAATAATTTACAAAAAAATTTTGTTATTGTTTTGTTGTTGTTTTTTGTAATAAAAGAAAAGTCCTTAGTTTTGATGGCGGGCATGATAACTCCTCACTGGAACATCGGAATCCGAAAATTCCAACGGTATTAGAAAGAGTACATGTCTGGCTCTCGTATGAACTGGGATTATTGACTTCGCTCTAAAATTAACAAAATGGCGGACCTTTGAAAAAATATTTTTGGAAAATCGCCGATTTTTGACCAAAAACCAAGTTAAAAATAAGGAAGATATTCACCGATTGGCTTTATCCTAGTTCATACGATAGCTATACACTCACAGAGAAATGTGTAAAAATTTTACTCAATTGGTTTATTAGTTCTTGAGTTATCGTGCCCGCCATTAACAAAAGAGAAAAACGCGTTTGAAGTTTGAGAAGCCCTTTAGCCGTCACTTAATGCTGACACAATAAATCGGATATATCTTCAAGAGTTCTTGAGATTTTAACTTGAAATTTTGTCACGAAATCGTTAGACCTGTATTTAGTTGGAATAGTTCTACATAAAGAAAAAAATTATATATTTTATCGTTTTGCTATACTTCCCATATGTATCAATGTTTTGACATAACCCACATATTAAATTTCTCGGTATTTGAAAGATTTGGGCGAATATCTAATTTGTCATTCCGAGTTCGCGGCTGGGTGCGGCTCAGGGCGAGAATTCGACTGTTCTCAATTTATCGCGAATGTTAAAAACAACAACAAACAAACATATCATAAAACCAGTAAGGAAAGTAGTAAAGTCGGACGGGGCCGACTATATGATACCCTTCACCACTTGAATCCTAACAGACGTCGCATTTTTAAAGGACCAGTAAAATGAATTTGGATGCATAAACAAGTCATTCTGAAACCGATACTAAATGTTTCATTTGGTCAGATATAAAAGCTAAATTTAAATCTGAACCAATTTTTACGAAACTTAACACACATCGTTCTAGACCTAATTCAGTACATGGGAACTATATCTAAATCTGGACCGATTTTCAGGAAACTTTTACATACATCATTCCCGACCTAATTCATTACGCTATGCCAAATTTCGTACAAATCTAAAGATATATATGGAAATTGGTGCACCATTTACATTAAATCGGTCGAAAATATATATTGGAGCTATATCTAAATCTGCACCGATTTTCAGTAAACTTAACACACATCATTCTAGACCTACTGCATTACGCTGTGCCAAATTTCGCGCAAATCGAAAGATATATAGGGACTTTGGTGCAACATTTACTTTAAATCGGTGGAAAATATATATGGGAGCTATATCTAAATCTGGACCGATATTCAGGATACTTGACATACATCATTCTAGACCTAATTCATTACGCTGTGCCAAATTTCGTGCAAATCGAAAGATATATAGGGACTTTGGTACACCATTTACCTTAAATCGGACGAAAATATATACGGGAGCTATATCTAAATCTGAACCGATTTTTCCCAATTTCAATAGGGTTCGTCCTTGGGTCAATTAAGTGACCTGTGCCAAATTTCATCCAAATCGGATCATAAATGCGACCTGGAATTTGTTAACAAAAATACATGGACGGACGGACAGACGGACGAACAGACGGACATGCATAAATCGACTCAGAAAGTGATTGTATGCATATTCTCAAAAGGAACCCTGGGTCTATCTCGATTCCTTTTGCCTGTTACAAACATATGCACAAAGACATAATACCCTGCACCACAGTGTGGTGAAGGGTATAAAAAGTGAACATACACGTCGAACGAATGTGTGCGCAACCGAAAGTATTGGGCATGTGTAGAATATCCAAACACATGTCCAACAAGTATTGATTTCACGAACGTTTGTTGTTATTTTGGTTGTTGTTTTGTGTATTCGCGAGCATTCGCGATCGTTCTTTGTCATTCGTGAGCAATTGTCAGAAAGAACTTCAACCACCAACGAACGATCGTATTGTGTGCTTTCACTCGTTTGTTATGTGTGTGCGAACATTCGCTCAGCGAATGATTGTTTGGTAAAGAATTAATCGCAATAAATTCATTCGCAAAATAAGCCCAAACGAAAAGAACGTATTTTAAATCATTGGTGAGCGAATTTTTGCGCACCCTGGATCTTGGTAGTTAAAATATGTTTTCATAGACACTTTAAAATATAGGTGCCTTTTCAACTTGTAATTTATAGCATATCTTTCATAATGGAAAATATACACTACAAAATATTCCAGATCAATATTTTTCTCTGGCCTGGTCCTGACTTTTGGTTTCAAAATAGGCTTCAAGTTCCATTCGATAATAACTATTTCTTCGAAAATAGTTAATCACTGGGGTCCAGATAGGAATCAAATCGAAAACCATGTAATGAACTTTTGAATCGCGACAATGTCTTAGAGTAGATTTTTTCCGATATTGGCGGTCCTTTTTTCACACTTTCGAGAGGGTTCAATTAAGTTTGTCATCTTGAATTATTGTCGATTGATACATAACGACGCAAAAGCTATATCCTCGTTTATGGGTAAATATATATTTGACAGACAAATATCTCACATTTATTTAATTTTATAATATTTGATTTTTATACCCTACACAACTATGTTGTCAGGGTATTATAGCTTTGTGCAGCCCCAAATGTTTGTAACGCCGCGAAATATTGGTCTTAGACCCACCTTTAAGTATACCGATCGTCATATCTCGACTAGCTGAGTCGATCTAGTCGCTCCAGAAGCCGCAATTATGGCCCGAACTTTGCAAATTTTCACATGGAGAAGGGGGTCGGGCCAAAGAATAAGCATGCCTGTTTTTATAAAGATCGGCCAATATTTAGCGGGTCAAATGGACCCTGATTTTTGTGTGAAAAATTACAAAATTTTGTATTCTATGGCGTATATATTTACTCCTGAAAGACATAGACCCGAGAAGTTGATGGTATATCCAAGAGGAGTGTTTGACCTTTAAATTGATACCAATCATATTGTCGTAAGTACTCGGATGCGGGAGTTACACTTAAATATTTACAGGTGCTTACGCATTCATATATTATTTAGTAACCTATTACCACATTTAGGGCGGATATATAGCCTGATCGCTTTGAAATGTTCCATGAGGTTCCAGTTATGGTCAAGGACAACGCCTAAAATGTTAGGTGATGATCAGAAAATAATTTTTCCGATGAAGTGTACCGAAAACTTAATTATTTGTACTTTTCGAGTCGAAAGCCGAACATAACAACACAACCTACGGTGAAGGGAATCTGGACAAGCAATTAGAGGGGCTGTACTGATTATTAGTAACATTTTCTGACCTCTAGCCAGTCAAAAGTGTGCAAATATCGCGAATAATTGCCCAATCTCAGAATATAGAACCACCTAAAGTTAGATTTTCATGGAAGTTGTGTAGGGTATCATATGGTCGGCCCCGTCCGACTAACTGCTCCGCTCACTGGTTATTTATTTAAAATTTTTTCATTTTACTTGTTTAATAAAATTGTATGTTTATAAATGAATTTGCTATGTATATTTTATGGTTCTGAAAATTTGATTTTCTCTAAAAATTTAATTGAATTCACTTGGCACAGCCCATTAGCCACAATTTTGATTATCCGAAAGCGACCCACTCACTCTCTCAAATTGTGCATATTATTCATATGGAAAATATTTTGCAATTTATTTATCGTATTATGAATTAAATGAATATAATTTCATTAAGCGATTTCCGTTTGTCTGAACAGCTGTGTTCAATATACTCATCGACAGCAAAAAGAGGAGGAGCCGTAGCAACAGAACTACGGCGGCTGGAAAAATTATTCAACACTTGGTTTGGCGGTTATTTGGCTGGCTGGCTGGTCGTTGGCAAGCCATTCAAAGCTATCAACTACCGATGTAAAGTTATCTAATTTGTTGTGTGTTCTTGTTAAGTATTTTCATTGGTTTGTGTTTGTATGTTTTGTTGGCTTTATAAAAATAAATTATATCATGGAATTTAATAATAACAATTATCATATATTATACGAAAAAAATAAATAAATACAAAATAAAATTAAAACGTCAGAACCATAACAAACAGAGGTGTTCTTTTCGAAATTATACAAATGAAATAAATAAAAATGTAATAAATAAATCAACTAACCAAATTTGTGTTACAATTTAAATGCGCATTGTAAACATACAGATGTAGCATACAGATATGCGAATTAATGTAAATAATTCAATTCCGAGGAGTAACATTAAATTGTTCACAGTTTACAAAATATAATCCTGGTAGTGTAAGGTCAAAACAAGTGCAATATAGCCTTATCTTTTGGTATAGCCAGGTCCTGACTCATTTTACACAGTCTTTCAATCAAAGTGTCGGCAATTTAGAATTCCGTATTCTTGGGGAATGAAATACTTTTTTTGAGAACATTTTCAATAACGACCGAAATGGGGGGTATGTAACAGTAACGCCCCATTTTTTTTATACCCTTCACCACACTGTGGTACAGGGTATTATGTCTTTGTGCATATGTTTGTAACAGGCAAAAATAATCGAGATAGACCCATGGTTCCTTTTGAGAATATACATAGAATCACTTTCTAAGTCGATTTATGCATGTCCGTCCGTCTGTCCGTCTGTCTGTCCATGTTAAATTGTAAACAAAGTACAGGTCGCATTTATGATCCGAATTGGATGAAATTTGGCATAGGTCACTTATTCGGTCCAAGGACGAACCCTATTGAAATTGGGAAAAAATCGGTTCAGATTTAGATATAGCTCCCATATATAGCATTTCCACATTAAATGAAACCTTTTACAAATTAAATGAACCCTTTTCCAAATTAAATGAAACCTTTTCCAAATTAAATGAAACCTTTTCCACTTGAAATGAAACTTTTTACAAATAGAATGAAACCTTTTCCAATTGAAATGAAACCTTTTACATATAGAATGAAACTTTTTCCAAATTAAATGAAACCTTTATTCTTATCTAAGGAAATATAATATTTGCACTAATTTTAAACCAATATTTCAAAATTAAATCAAAGAATATTAACAAATATAGTTGTATGGCTATGTAATTAACATAAATATTCTTTAATTCGGTGTGATTTCATTTAATATCTTTACTACATAAAACTAAATAAATAGTAATACAAACTGGGGTATTTCTTGACATTTTAATAAATAAATATTTAAGAACAAGAATTGAATACCCGGTCCTAAATGCGAAATACATATTTGACTTAATAAATTGTTGATGATAAGGTAACTGCTTATCTTAATGAAGGGGTTCCCGACTTGCAGCTTGTGGGATTTTCAAAACCATGTCCATAACGTAGTTAGAACAATCTTGCCGAGTAAGCTTTTGAATACTTCGCTCGATTACATCAACAATGTTATGTTCCATTGAAACGTCACACAGCTCAGCTCTTGCACATAATTTTATTTTTGGATGTTCACATTATCGAGAGTTCACTGTATTTAAAAATAGCAACGTTTAAAATAAATGCGAACCTGACCGGGAAGCTCTGATAATTGGGAAACTGAGGAAGAATCAATATCCTCGCCAAGTATTGCAAGTGGAAATGCTCTACAAGACCCCGAAACAAATTGGGTCAGTATAACAAAATAACAAAAGACATGAAATTGTTATTATTTAAATTCTATGAAGAGGGGAGAACCATTTCCGAGGCTGCAAATTTAACCTGCATAAACATAAATTCCGAAAAAAACATTTATAAGAAGATACTAACAAAATTTTGGAACATTGAAGAAAAATAAAACACCACAAGTTTTAAGTCTGATCGAGTTCTATATAGAAAGTCAACCTGGAATTACCCTCAAACCCATAAAAACTAAACTGTTGAGAGAAAATGATATAAATATTTCCACAAGATGCATAGAATATGGATTACGGAAATTAAAAATTACGTTTAAGATGGCCTCTATTGAAATAGAACGAAAGAATGACTCCAGAACATTAGGCTTGAGACAAAAATATGCTCAAGACTTTACAAAATGGGGGTATCCAAGGAGAAAAATTTATATTCATTGATGAGTGTGGATTTAATCTTCACATACGAAGAACCCAAGCCCGTTCAAGACAAGGAACAAGAGCACACATTGTGTTGCCCACGGTCAGAGGTCGTAATGTCACTATAATTGCAGCAATAAACAACGCGGGAGTTGTACATCACACAATCGTTTCTAATTCCAGTGTCAATGCAGACAGATTTAAATTATTTATAGAATTTTTTTTTTTTGAGAAAATCAATCCAGATTTGGAAAATACGCTCAAATACACAAGCGACGTGACATAAAAAATTTGATCGAATCCAAAAGATGCAACCTTAAATTCTTACCGCCTTATTCTCCAATGCTAAATCCAATCGAAAATGCATTTTCAAAAATAAAATTATGTGCAAGAGCTGAGCTGTGTGACGTTTCAATGGAACATAACATTGTTGATGTAATCGAGCGAAGTATTCAAAAGCTTACTCGGCAAGATTGTTCTAACTACGTTATGGACATGGTTTTGAAAATCCCACAAGCTGGAAGTCGGGAACCCCTTCATTAAGATAAGCAGTTACCTTATCATCAACAATTTATTAAGTCAAATATGTATTTCGCATTTAGGACCGGGTATTCAATTCTTGTTCTAAAATATTTATTTTTTAAAATGTCAAGAAATACCCCAGTTTGTATTACTATTTATTTAGTTTTATGTAGTAAAGATATTAAATGAAATCACACCGAATTAAAGAATATTTATGTTAATTACATAGTCATACAACTATATTTGTTAATATTCTTTGATTTAATTTTGAAATATTGGTTTAAAATTAGTGCAAATATTATATTTCCTTAGATAAGAATAAAGGTTTCATTTAATTTGGAAAAAGTTTCATTCTATTTGTAAAAGGTTTCATTTCAATTGGAAAAGGTTTCATTCTATTTGTAAAAGGTTTCATTTCAAGTGGAAAAGGTTTCATTTAATTTGGAAAAGGTTTCATTTAATTTGGAAAAGGGTTCATTTAATTTGGAAAAGGGTTCATTTAATTTGTAAAAGGTTTCATTTAATGTGGAAATGCTATATATATTTAACAGATTTAATGTAAACGGTCCCTATATATCTTTCGATTTGCACGAAATTTGGTACAGCCTAATCATTTAGGTCTAGAATGATGTCTGCCAAGTTGCGTAAAAATCGGTCCAGATTTAGATATAGCTCCCATATATAGTTTCGTCCGATTTTATGTAAATGGTGCCCCAAAGTCCCTATATATCTTTAGATTTACTCGAAATTTGGCACAACGTACTGAATTGAGCCTATAATGATGTCTGCCAACTTTCGAGAAAATCGGTCCAGATTTAGATATAGCTCCCATATATAGTTTCCTCCGATTTCATGTGAATGGTGCACCAAAGTCCCTATATATCTTTCGATTTGCACAAAATTTGGTACAGCCTAATCACTTAGGTCTAGAATGATGTCTGCCAAGTTTCGAGAAAATCGGTCCAGATTTAGATATAGCTCCCATATATAGTTTCGTCCGATTTCATGTAAATGGTGCCCCAAAGTCCCAATATATCTTTCGATTTGCACGAAATTTGGCATAACGTACTGACTTAAGCCTAGAGTGATGTCTGCCAAGTTTCGAGAAAATCGATCCAGATTTAGATATAGCTCCCATATATAGTTTCGTCCGATTTCATGTAAATGGTGCCCCAAAGTCCCTATATATCTTTCAATTTGCACGAAATTTGGCATAAAGTACTGAATTGAGCCTAGAATGATGTCTGCCAAGTTTCATGAAAATCGGTCCTGATTTAGATATATCTCCCATATATAGTTTCGTCCGATTTCATGTAAATGGTGCCCCAAAGTCCCTATATATCTTTCGATTTGCAGGAAATTTGGTACAGCCTAATCATTTAGGTCTAGAATGATGTCTGCCAAGTTTCGTGAAAATCGGTCCAGATTTATTATATTATAGGTTATAGATTAATTTTATGTAATGGACGCACCATATATATTTTTCGCCCGATTTCAAGTAAATTGGGCATCAAACTCCTCATGTTAGTCAGATTGACATCAAAGTTTGCATATCGTACAAAAGTGAGCATTAAATTATATAGTTGCGTTTTCTAGAAGTGCAGACATAGCCAAACGGATGACCTATTTATATTTCTTTGAAATCAATTTACATACTTTATGGATAGATCTAGGTAGATTCACATTTAGATCAATATCACATATTTTATTTCACCCAATTTCATGCTAATAGTCCTGTTTAATATACCCATAGAGGTGAAATGTATCATATAGTCGGCCCCGTCCGACTTTACTACTTTCCTTACTGTTTTTTTGGCGTTTTGAATTTTTAAGTCGAATTAACTATTTCGGCTCATTGGCCGAAATCACAGTTTATAAAATGCACCATAGTAAAAGATAAAGTGCAATATAAGTCATAACCGTCATAGAAAGACTC
The DNA here is from genome assembly GCF_032173495.1 of Musca vetustissima. Lineage (NCBI taxonomy): Eukaryota > Metazoa > Arthropoda > Insecta > Diptera > Muscidae > Musca > Musca vetustissima. The sequence goes on along the minus strand of NW_026884444.1, from coordinate 10,430 downwards.
CGCCCAATTTTCTCTTACAACCCATAAATTAAAATGTATTTTATAAAGATTTTGGAAAAAATAACTTACCAGTAAACACACCTGAAAAATATTTAAACAATTATATTATTATTATTGGTTTAGATAAATTTTATAGAAAAAATAAATTTCAATGTGAAATATATAAAAAATAGCTTTAGTCATCAAATATTCTTCCCTCACGCAATGCTTACTGTTTGTGCTACTAACATTTTATTTTATTTGAAAAATTTGTTTGGATAGGAAATTTTATAAGGGTCCGTTTGTTTTCTTGTCTACGCATAAATACTAAAAAAAATCAACAACAAAAACCAGACCATTGATGATTATTATCATTAAATGATATTAAATGTATAAAATCAGCCACAAGCATTTACGCAAACATTGACCACAAACGGAAATAAACAATGAACAATGTGGTCTAGCACACAGACAATAATGTGCAAATAAATAGCAGCTTATTAAACATTTAAATTCTAACTTTTACTGTAGCAAAGAATTCCTCACGGGAGCTCTTCCATTTTTCGTATAGCGCTTTTCTAACATTTTAAAGGCGCAAATATGTAGCTATGACCTTTAGAAATTGTAAATGGGGTGGGAAAATTGAAAATTCGCGAAAATCCATCCACTGCAATTGATCACTTTTTAAACCCTCCACTGTTAGGTGGATTCATATTGAAATTACCACTACAATTGCAACATCACAAAATATTCTCTTTAGACCCCATAAAATATACAAATATTCGGTATTTTATACGGATTTTGAGTTTTGCCAAAAATTGACTTTTAAAACAGTACTCACAAGATGGTTTCATCGATTTTATCCTAAAACCAGTGAATCGCCTAATTTTCTGTATTTCAAAGCTTTTATTTGCTATATCGATGGTTTTTATTCTGGTCTATAACCGTGCAGAAAATTATAATTATAGATCCAAGGTTTGACATAGACCACATATGAAGGTTCGGCCCTATATTTAATATTATTAAGATTCTAGCCGCATTTTGCAAAATTTTGTATTCTGAATCGTTTATTTTGAATGTGGTGTAAGTCCATTTTCTCTCATATTGATAAATTTTAAGGTTTAATATTGAGTTTTGTTTTTATGCCTTTTTATGGCGAAGGATCATTCATGTAAATGTTTTTTATTAATTTCTCTTTCGAGATGAGCTACATGATCGGAGTTGCAATGAAAAGGAAAGCCAGAGAGATACTACATTCCCACCACTATGCGGCGCGTTTCGGCGTTGGTTAAGCGGCTCATCAGGCATATTGGGCAATGTGGCTTACAAATTTCTTTACTTTATAAGTTGTATTTATGTCGACTATTGTTGCGAAATTGCATCTACGAATTAAATTCAACCGTGTCAAGGTTCGGACATTTAGCATCACACCGGAACATTCCTTTTCAGAGCAGATTTTTCTTGTAGTGGCGGACTTTTTTTCCATACAGACTACAACATTTTTCTTCAATGGTATGCAACTGCATATTGTGCAACATTAGGAAGATAAGGAGGTGGCTTTGAACGCTAAGGCGCCGAACACCAACAGATGCCATGGGAACCAGGGTTCAAATCCCAGCCGGGCTCAAGCTGAATTTTTGAGTTTTGTTTTTATGCCTTTTTAGGGCGAAGGATCATTCATTTAAATGTTTTTTTATTAATTTCTCTTTCGAGATGATCTACATTAATATTGTTTGTGTCTTTTGCCTTAAACATGATAGAATATATAACGAAATATGTTTTGTAAACTTTTCTATAAAACCAAGATTTGTAGAAATTTTAAATGCTAACCGAACTTAACGAGTTTTTACTTAGTGTATTTTGTCAAAAATAAAAAAAAATAATCTTTATTTTATTTTGGTGTATTTATATCCTACACAACTATGTTGTCAGGGTATTATAGCTTTGTGCAGGCCCAAGAGTTTGTAACGTTGCGAAATATTGGTCCTAGACCCACCTTTAAGTATACCGATCGTCATCTCTCGACTAGATGAGTCGATCTAGATACAGGCCACAGTTATGGACCAATCTTCACGAAATTTTGCATGTAGGATGGGTTCTGGCCAATGAAGACTCCTATTGTTTTTGGTAAAGATCGGTTTATATCTAAGGAATGAAATTGACCAAATACTTAATACTTACTTTTGGTTTTTCTGGTCGCTTTAGAGGTCGCAATTATGACCCAAACATCGCGAATTTTTACATAGAGAAGGAGATCGGGCCAAAGAATAAGCATGTCTGTTTTGATAAGGATCGGCCAATATTTAGCGGGTCAAATGGACCCTGACTTTTGTGTGAAAAATTACAAAATATGTATTGCATAGCGTATATATTTACCCCTGAAGAACAAAGACCTGCAAAGTTGTTGGTATATCCAAGGGCAGTGGTTGACCTTTAAATTAATACCAATTATATTGTCGTATGTACTCGGATGTGGGAGTTACACTTAAATATTTACATGTGCTTAAGTATTCAGATATTATATAGTAACCCATTACCTCACTAGAGGGCGGAAATATAGCTCTGATCGCTTTGAAATTTTCCATGAGCATCCGTGTATGGTCAAGGACAACGCCTATAATATTCGGTGATGATCAGATAATAATTTTGAGATGAACTGGACCGAAAATTTAATTTTTTATATCTCTTTCGAGTCGATCTATAGGCCACAATTGAAAGCCAAACATCGCAACACAACCCACGGCAAAGGGAATACTGCCAAGAAATTAGAAGGGTTGTACTGAATATTAGTAATATTGGTTGATCTCTAATCGGTTAAGAGTGTGCAAATATCGGGAAATATTGCCACAGAAAGTTAGATTTTCGTGGACGTTGTGTAGGGTATTATATGATCGGCCCCGTCCGACTATACAGCTCCGCTCACTGGTTTTTATATTATTAAGATTCTAGCCGCATTTTGCATAATTTTGTATTCTGAATCGTTTATTTTGATATTGGTGTAAGTCGATATTTTTAAGGTTTCAATTTGATTTTTTTCAAAAATATTGTTAAGTGGAATTAATATTGTTTGTGACTTTGCGCCTTATACATGATATAATATATAACGTAATATGTTTTGTAAACTTTTCTACAAAACCAAGATTTGTATCAGAACCTAAAATGGACTTAAGCCACTTTCAAAATATACGTAAATTGAAACCTTAGTGTAATATCTACTACAGCCTTAGTGTCTGCAATTTGATATTTAAGTCTCTAAGAATACAATGAAGTTGCCAAATCAAAAGGTCACGGCCATTTAAAAAACTTTTAAATGCAAACCGAACTTAACGTTTTTTTACTTAGTATATTTTTGCCGGACTTAGTCTATATATACTCGGACGGGGCCGACCATATGATACCCTACACAACATCCAGGAAAGTCTAACTTTCTGTAATTTTATGTTCTGAGCTTGGGCAATATTTCGCGATATTTGCACCCTCTTGACGGATTAGAGGTAAACAAATATTACTAATATTCAGCTCAGCCTTTCTAATTACTTGTCCAGATTCCCTTCACCCTTTGTGTTGTGAAGTTCGGCTATCAATTGTGGCCTATAGATCGACTCCAATTTACACAAAAAATTAAGTTTTCGCTCCACTTTATCCCAAAATTATTATCTGATGAACACCGAAAATTATAAGCGTTGTCCTTGACCATAACTGAGACCTCATGAAACATTTCAAAACGAATAGCGCTACATTTCCGCCATCCAGTGTGGTAATGGGTTACTAAATAATGTCTGAATACTTAAGCACCTGTAAATATTTATGTGTAACTCCCACATCCGGGTACATACGACAATATAATTGGTATCGATTTAAAGGTCAACCACTCCTCTGCGATATACTATCAATATTTTGGGTCTATGTCCTTCAAGAGTAAATATATACGGTATAGAATACAAAATTTGTCATTTTTCACGCAAAAGTCAGGGTCCATTTGACCCGCTAATTGCGGCTTCTGGAGCGACCAGAAAAACGGACAAAAATTTAGTATTTGGTCCATTTTATCCCCTAAATATTAACCGATCTTTACCAAAAACAATAGGGGTCTTCATTGGCCAGAACCCATCCTACATGCAAAATTTCTTGAAGATTGTTCGATAACTGTGGCCTGTATTTGTATGTTTACAAATTATAATGGACAGACGGACGGACGGACACACATGTCTAGATCAACTCAGCTAGTCGAGATATGACGATTTGTATACTTAAAGGTGGGTCTATGACCAATATTTCGCGGCGTTACAAAGCTATAATACCCTGACAACATAGTTGTGTGGGTATAAAAATTATCTTTATTTAATATTGGTGTATTTTATTTTCAGGTTCTTTCAAATATTCATAATTTATTGTAAGTAATTATAATAAGTATTTTTTTTTCAAAATCTTTTGAAATTATCATTATCATTATTCCAATTTCCGATTATTTCAATTTATTTGTCTTAAAAAACTGATACAAATCGTAAAAATAATCTAAAATTTCTCTGAATTTTCCTATTTCACCCCAAGCCATTTATTATTGCCATCGCTACCCTACTGAGAATATCAAAGAATGCATTTGATATTATCAAAGATGATAATCCTTTAACAAGCGTTTCAAGTTCATTATTGCTCTACCCCCTGTGGTTTAATTTTTCTTTTGTAGCTCTTTCTTCACGATTCAATACCCTGCAAATAATTGTGGACTACGTGATCCATTTCAGCAGCTGCGGACTGGTTACAACATTGTCCTATGTAATGCAGCTATGGACCATGTCATTGTCAATCAAGAATGTTTTGGTTAAGAAATGTAACGGCAAATGATCGTTTTTTATCGTTTGCTCATTAATTTGTTGTTTTTGCAAGCGCTAGTTTTTTTTGCAGACACGTGTTTATCGTTTTTTTTTTGGCACAAATTTGACATTGATTTTAGTTTGTTTCTGGAAGCGTTGTGCGTCGGTTGCATCGTTGTGCGTGGTGATAAATTGCAAACAAAAGATTGTGTAAACAAAAGTAAAAGATTTGAAGGTAAAAAGAATAACTTATAAAAAAATGGAATGTAGTTCGCGTCATAAAAGACGGCTTTTAAAAGCTGAAAAAGAAGATTTTGTCAAAAGACTATTTAGTTCAAGTGTTGAGTGTGAACAAATTGAAGTAGAAAAAAATGCCGAAGCAGATTCAGATTCAATAGTTGAAATAGAAGGGACAGAAAATGATTATTACAATGCAAATGAAGAATTTGACAAAAGAAACAACTTTATAAGTGCTTTAGGGCAATGGCAGTTAAAAAGCCGGACATCCAACCAGAACATGAGAGAACTGCTAATAATTTTAAAAAATTATGGTTTGGATGTGCCTCTCTCTCCAATGACACTGGTGCAAAAAGTTAGTTCGAGGGCAGATATAATTTCTGTTCCTCCTGGTGAATATGCACATTTCGGCCTGAAACAAAATTTAATGAAAGCAGCACAAATTTTACAAAAATATGAGGAAATAATTTGCGATATTAATATTGATGGTTTACCCATCTTTAAAAGCTCAAATCTTCAACTTTGGCCAATATTAATTAAAGTTATTAATATTAGAAATATAAAGGTGTTTCCTGTTGGTATTTATAAGGGCAAACAGAAACCTCATGATATAAGTCAGTTCCTAGAAAAACTCGTTGAAGAAATTTGCGATTTACAGGAAAATCACTTGTTTATTGGTGGCAAAAAAATTAGTTTTAAAATAAGAGCTGTGATTTGTGATGCTCCCGCAAAATCATTCATTTGTGGGATAGCTCACCATTCATCTGCAAATGGTTGTTCAAAATGTACCCAAGTGGCCAAAAAAATATGCAATGTTTTAACTTATAGTTCAGAAGTAGGTACAATTATAGACGATGACGACTTTGCTAAAAGGAAATATAAAAATCATCACCAATTAAAATTTATTGAAACCAAAACACCATTGGAGAAAATAAATTTAAATATGATAAGTCAAGTTCCTTTAGACCCAATGCACGTTATTGATTTAGGGGTAACTAGGAAAATGTTGATGAAACTAGTAAAAAATAAAGTGAATGAAAAAATTTCAATTTCGAATAAGGGAAATATATCTAAATTACTAGTTTCATTAAAAAAGTGTATTACTAAAGACTTCACAAGAATGCCTCGTAGTTTGGATGAACTTGCGAACTGGAAAGCTACAGAATTTCGTCAATTCTTACTATACACTGGTGTTTTAGTCTTAAAAAACAATGTTGGTGATGATTTTTATTACACGTTTTTAGTCTTTCATTGTGCTATAAGGCTTTTGTCATGTCCAAAAAACTTTGAAAATAACATTGCTGCCGCCGAAGATTTGTTGAAACTCTTTGTTGAAAATTTCAGTGTCGTTTTTGGTCCTCAAAACGTTACCTATAATGTGCACAGTTTGCTTCATATATGTGAATGCGTCAAACAGCACGGTTTGCTGTACAGCTTTTCAGCATATGATTTTGAGAACCATTTGCAAATGATAAAAAAAGATGTTCGCAAACCGACTGATATTCTAAATCAATTACACAGAAGAAATGTCTTGCAAAATTTAATAGAAGAGCCAAAAACATTGGGGTTAAAAGAAAAAAATGGACTTATTTATGGTTACTTGGGTGATGAATACTGGTTGAGCATTAAAACACCAGATAACATTTGTCTTGTAATGCCATTTACCCCGTTAAAAATTACAGGCTTCAAACGAGGAGAGAATAATAAAATTTTTTTTAAAGCGAGACGTTTCAAAAATATTTGTCCTTTTTTTGAAGAGCCATTGGACTCATTATCAGCATTAGGTATATGTATTGCTGATAAGATATTAGAAGATAGTGAGGAAATATTTAATATTGAAAATATTAATTGCAAACTAATATCATTGCCCTTTGAAAATAAAGTGGTTTTAATGCCAATTCTTCATAGTTGCATTTAAAGTTGCAAAAATTAACGTCTCATTTATTTAATATAGCCAACACTTTTAATCTACGCAATTCTAACTGATATCTTCGCAATTCGACAATATTTAAAATGGAGGGCAGAAATCTTAAACATCTAAATACTTGCAACAGACTTTCTAATTGTAAGTAAATTTATAACATACATTTTTCAATTTTCTAAAGCCATATTACTATGTTTTTCAGATAGTGCCAAAGAAACGCCATGCTGTTCTTGCATAGAACTCAAAGGTAGTTTTTGTTAAATATGGAGTTTCGTCTTTATTAATAACATTGTTTAATTTATAGAAATGATGGCTGGGATGATGACTGAACAAAAAAAATTACAGGAACAGCTCTCAAAATTACAAAGTAAAGTATAATGTTTTTTTCGTCATCGTTATTTTTTGTTATATAGTTCTTTCTCTTATAGCAACAACAGAACAGCAAAACAAAATAATAGTGGAAATGTTAGCAGAGCACAAATTACAGCTGCAAACCCTCAATAAGTCCCAGAAAAATGTTACTTCCCTGTCAAGCAAATTTCCCCTCAAATCCGAAGAAGATCTCCAAAAAGTTGAGAGTGAAATATGCGATTCGAATGAAGAAAAATATGTAAGTAATCGTTGCCCTATATTGTATATATGTTGAAATACCTTCAATTTTAAAATTATATACTTTTTCAATATTTTTTTATTTTTAGATATCTGCTGTAAAGTATTTAATCGATGGCAGCGCAATAAAAAATTTGGAACGCATTTTTTCCCGGGAGATTTGCGTAATGTACAATACGGATGGTATTTGTGGGAAAAAATGTTTGAAGAATTTTAAAAGAATATATAAAATTGTTATTGGTAAGTATTCTGATTCTAAAACATTATTAAGTTTTAATGAATTTCTTTATTTTAGCTGCAATAAGTGACTATTCCCCCAATAGCGAAAAAGAATTTCGAGCAGCACTCCAAGTCGTAAAAAAAAGGCACTTCCGAGTTGTTTGTTCCCAAAACAAAAACAAAAATTAATTATATAATTTGTTAATTACATGTAATTTTTAATTTTTTTAATGACAGTGAATTGGAATATTACTTAAGTTTTTTTAATGAATTTATTATTAATTATATTATTTATCTCACTAAAGACTATCAATGTACCTGCAGAATGAAATATTTATTTTTATGTTTTATAGAATAAAACACTAATACTTATAGTACATTACTTATGTTGTATTATTTCCTGTTTTTCTCTGAGTGTATATATCGTTAAATCAGAGAAAAGCGCAAAATAAATAGACCACTTAATGGATTGGTTTCAAAACTAGCCCTCTGGGGTACTCTATGGACTAGTTACACGGATTAGTTTTAAGATCAACCGTATGTGGTGTACCATAGAGTAATGACGTGGACTAGTTTTGAAACTACTTTGATGTAATGCAAAGCTGGGTTACATGGTCCGGCCCTAGGACATAGCAATGCTAAATCGGTTAGGTTTTTTCAATGCATTTGGGTTAGTTTTGGACTACTCCTGGTCTGTTATGGACTACTCTTTACACGCGTGTAAGGGTTAGGCGCATTATTTGCAGGGTAGTCCTTGAGTGCTATTTGTTGTTAATATCAACATTTCAACGAAAGGTATACAAATCGTCTATGCTATTTTATTACCTCCCACTGTAAGCATTTAACAATTGAATTCAATGGAATTAGAACACACCAGAGAACAACAACACACACACACTACATTAAACTAATTTCTCGCATGCTATAAATTTTAACTAAAACTATGTGGTCTTGAACAACAACATTCCGCCATAAACAGATAAACAATTAAATCGACAGGCGGACGGATGGACGGCCAGCAACGGATCAGACCGGCAGATGTTTTCCATAAGTGGGAAAGTCGCACACAAACAAGGTCACCCACGGAGTCATAAACACAAAGTGAAAGAGCAAGTGAGTGAGTAGTTTTTTGGTTAGGAGAAAGAAACAATTGAGTGGTGGGGTGTATGGGAGAGAAAGAGAACAAAGCAAGTGAGTTGTTGTTGTTTTTCTTTCTTTGATAATTGAGGGAAAAGTCTGCCAAACAACGTCATCAATAAATAAAGCAACTGTGTGTGAAGTGGTGCACAATATGAAAAGAAATTATGAGTCATTCAATTAAAACATCTCAACAATTATTTGAAAGAGAGAGTGGGAGAGAGAATAAATGGAAAAAAACACACACACACAAAGTGAGAGTAGAGAAAAAGACGCCACTAACTATGGTGGGAGATTCAATGATCAATGAGAGAAAGAGCTAGTTGGTGTTTAAAAAATGTAAACATTCCATATGACTGCTGTTGGAGGAAAGAGCAAGAACGAGTATTTGCTTGGTTTGAGTAACAAGATCTACTACAGTACGATTGGAAAAAAGTATCTGAGAGATACATTCTTTGGTGTGGGCATTAATCCATGAGTTTGCAATGCTATTGCCAATGGATTGTGTATGGGGGCCTTAGTTAATGCAGTGATTTCAAATTGATTGGGCGTGTTTGGTAGAGTCCGAATTTGCGGCATTGTTTTATTCGGATTTTTTTGTCTTGTTTTCACTATCTGACGGACATAACGCCAAATGAATAATGCAGCAGTAACCGATAAACGGAAAAAAGAAATATAATAAAAGAAAAACAAAGATAAAACACCACAAAAAAATCGAAGCAAAAACAACAACATTTATTTGCATTAATTAAAACTGAAAAAAGCATACACAAAAGGAAACAACAACAACAATACATTGAAAGTAAAAATATTAATAAATATTGGAACTAAATTTTTGTGATATCGAAAAAACAAAAACGATTGTGTAATCAGTGATAAGCCAAAAATAAACAACCTGAGCTACAAGTTTTTTTTTGCACACCAAACTGGATAATTGGCCAGAATTGAAATAGAAACGACTGGATTAAAAATCAAACAAACGTAGTAGCAACAACAACAACACCAACAATATGCAAGCAATCAAGTGTGTGGTAGTAGGTGATGGTGCTGTGGGTAAAACTTGCCTTTTGATCAGCTACACCACAAATGCCTTTCCCGGTGAATACATACCCACTGTCTTCGACAACTATTCGGCCAATGTAATGGTCGATGCCAAACCCATAAATTTGGGTCTCTGGGATACGGCTGGTCAAGAAGATTACGATCGTCTGCGACCCCTCTCCTATCCCCAGACAGACGTGTTCCTCATTTGTTTTTCACTGGTTAACCCGGCCTCATTTGAGAATGTACGTGCCAAATGGTATCCCGAGGTGCGTCACCACTGTCCCAATGTACCCATTATTTTGGTTGGCACCAAACTCGATTTACGTGACGATAAGTCCACCATTGAAAAGCTCAAGGATAAAAAACTAACACCGATTACCTATCCCCAAGGCTTGGCAATGGCCAAGGAAATTGGTGCTGTCAAATATTTGGAATGTTCTGCCTTAACTCAAAAGGGCCTGAAAACA
>NW_026884443.1:0-56289 GCF_032173495.1 Musca vetustissima | reverse complement strand
ATACATTTTATATTAAAACTTAAAAGGTACAAACAATTTGTATTCAGGTCATATTATTCCAAATACAAATTATGTTGTATTTTATTACAGATTTAGTTGAGTACAAAATAATTTATAATTTTCGCTAGAATCACTGTCGTTATAATAAACATCTCCTTATTTTCATTAATTTTTAAAGAAAAATAAACCTCTAGCAAGTTTTTAGAGCGTTCTGTGTCTAATCTGTTTCTTAAATCGGTGGGGACATGAGACCAATTCGAAAAAATACCCTCTAATTGGGCTGTAGAAGCTGGTATCATTAACAGTTTTTGAGCAAATACTGCTAATGATGTGTGTCTGCTTCTAGCCATATCCCAGAACTATGTCGGCTTATTTGTTTTTTCCGAGAGTAGGGCGAAAAATTCTGTTGCTTTTTTGTAGTCTGAAAATGATTGCAATCCGTCTTCGTCAAGGCTTTCTAATAAAAAGTCTTCCACTTTTTCAATTTGGCCTTTATATAATGGGTGTAATACATTTGCTGCTAGGCTATATTTATTGAATACATTACTAGTTTTACATCTTTCTGCAGCCACTTCATATAACTCTGGCTTTGCTGCAGCGAGCATTTTATCCATTATTCTGTTGCATCCGCTATAGAATACTCCGATTTTTGGCAATTTTTAATGAGTGCAGCTACAGGATTCAAAAGATCCAAAAGCTCTTTCACGGATTTAATAAAGTCCTCTTTGAAGAGAAGTTCGCTTATAGATGGTATGACAAATGGTTTTCCATCGGCGTTAGTTTGTGCAGATATTTGCTTCATTCTGGAAATATTATTTATCAACCAAAAACGCCATCTCTTTCACTTCACCATCTTGTTGAACAAGGTAGTTTTGCTTTTGATCCTCCAAGCATTAATATTTTCTTTTCAAGATTAACTTTTTTAAATTCATTAATAATTTTATGCACTTTTCCAAGGATTGAAGGATTTTCGGGAACGTCCTCCTCCGGTTGGCCGATTGCGTCTTCATTTTGTTGAGAAAATAGTCTTGTAGATCTTCTTTAATTGTTTGCAGGTGCACAAAGATAATTTAATTTTAGACTTATACCGAAATTTCGAATTATATCCTTGGACAGCAAATTGCCGATGTGTGCATTGCACGTTGTATGAATTAGTCCAACATTTCGACCCATTGATGCCATATTTGCTGCATTGTCTGTTACTACAGCGAGAACTTGTACTTTATAACGATCTTTGGCTAAAATTACAGTTTTTTTCACCAAAATTCGATGGTCACAATTGTGTAATAACGCTGCTACATTTTTAGTATTGGATGCTGAATTTTTCCATCCATCAATGAGCATCACAGAATATGCACCCTCTTTTAAAAATTTGGCGTTTAACTCTATTTGCTCCAGGCGCACTGCGTCCAATAGTGATCCCGCTAGTCTTTTTCTGGTTGGCGCTTTATGAGGGCTGCATTTCCTTGCAAAATTCTTTGAAGTATTTATTACTAGCAGCAACTCGACTCGAATGTCAAGTTTAGCTTTATCCGCCTTATTCATTTTATGAAAAAAAAATTTAATTTTTGTTTGTGTGTTTGATGATGGCTATAAATAAACACACATATTTGCTATTATCAAAGTATATTTTTTATATATTTTAGAGTACCTACATCTGGTTCTGAAACTTCAACATCAAATATATTGGTTTCATTTCCTTCGACATGTTCGCCAATCCTGCATTTATTCCTAGAAAAAAAATATAGTTAATTTTCTATAACAAATAATATTGTGAAATAGAAAACTTACCGATGAGATTGCATCTTATGCATTGATGTGTTGCGAATAAATTGTTTGCATTTTGTACATTGTGCAATTGTTTTTCCTTTTTCGCTTCTTTTAGTAAAACCATACCAAAAGGAATGTGAGGGTCTACAGCTGGTAGCCCCAGAACTTTCCCGAAACCCCACTAGTTGTTATGCATTATGTGGGTGTTGAAACATTCTTCAATTTATATGATGTTTACTGATGTAAAAAAATTGTTGCTAGCGCTAAACGTATCAACTTGTTTGTTTATTTTTTCACGGTAAATGGCTTATGTTTGACATGTGTCATATAAAATTATAATCCCATGCAACACTCGTAACATGGTGTTTGTGTTTAATTTGTATGGTAGATGGCATGCTTTTATGTCGTACAACTGATTGTCGGATTAATTTAGCAATTTTATTAATTGAACAAAATTAAAATTTGGTGTGTTAATATGCACTATAATTATACTCTGATACTATTATTGACAACGTTTGTGTATTGTGAGATGACTTTACTTCATAATACAATTTTAAAACTTTTGTGCATATCCAATTTTTGTACAACATTTTTTAATTTTAATATATTTCTTATTTTATTTTAAAATTCCAAAATTTAACGTAGGCTCTTCAGAAATAAAAACCTTTTGTAAAATAAATATGAAGCTAAAAATATGGTGGTAACATAACATTTTTGAGGTTTATGACTTTAACTACTTTTTATACGTTTTCTACAGATATATGACGTTTTCGACATTTACAACATTTTGACTGTCGAAAAACTAAAAAAATGTCATACAGACCATATCTGGTCTTATGTCGTTCGTGAACGACATAGTTCAATTGAACGAGTCAGTCCACCGAACGAGTGAACGACATCGTCCAGTTTTTATTATTGTCGTTCACTGAACGATTTTGTTTACCAAACTCAGTCGGTCTCTGAACGACGTTGCTCACTGAACGACATAGTATTTTATTCTACACCTTCAGTGTTGGTTACAGGTGCAATGACTTTGACCAATTGAACGGTGTCAAATAAGAACAATTTCATATAAAATCTATTAAATTGAATAAAGGTACATGTAATATATTGTTGTCCCATTTCATGGAATGCGGTACTTATAGCTGAAGGATCAGTAAATAATATGAAGCGGCATTTAAAAACCAAGCACCCGCATAGACTACCATTTAGCTGGAAACCACGGAAAAGAGGTAAAGGTGTCCAGAGCCACAACTGCAGCGCAGACCAGTGTGCTACCGAATATAACGGAGTTATGCCATCGACCACCACCCACTAACAAAGTGGAGAAAATAGATATGAAAGTCCTTGGAATGATTGTGAAAGGTAAAAATTCTTTACGGTTGGTTATACTGCCGGAACTTATTTGGAATACGCTACCATGCCAATTGAACTGAGTAACCATTTGAACGATATAAGCAACTGAACGAGATGAACGACCTAGTTCACATTTGAAAAGTGATCTAGTTCGTTCGATCACTGAACTGAACGAGATTGCCCAAGAATACAAAATATGTCTCTATAGCTCAATCTTCAACAGTAAGCTTAAATCCAAATTTCAGGTTTTCAGCTCTATCCATTCAAATCCAAATTGTACTAAAGTCAGTTCCATATAGTATACCAATAAGTACGACTTTTTTAAACCTACGTCATTCCTGTACTCCAAAAGTAGACCTAATTCCTATTTTCGGGATTCCATCTGTATACACTCAACTAAATGCAAATAGTACCAAATAAAGTACAATTTCGTACTTTTTATTATACATATAAGTACGAATTTCGTAAACCATTTCCATACATCAACATTACTTCCCAACCTGTATTCCATATAAAATTTCAAGATTCTAGCAATATATGCTCAATATATAAGTTAGCACATCCCTGCCAAACTAACAGGCAACAATGTTGACTGTTGTGAGCTTTGCTTGGATGTATTGATGTTGACTGTTGTGTGCTTAGCTTGGAGTCGTTTTACGTCGTGGCGTGTTTTGTATGATTTAAGTAGTTTAAGTAGAATAAGTTTTTGATTTTTATAAAGAAGTTAGTTCATTCTAACTCACCGAAAGATAAACAAGTCTTAGAAGACTTATTTATATGATTTCTCACAAAACAGTCATAAAAATGCTGACTGAGGACTCATGCGATCTACGAACATTTCAACCGCCGTAAATATTCACATCCAAATTTGTCCATCCTCAGAGTAGACTGTAACGAATTGTGTATACCCTCTTCATAAACCTTTATATCGAACAAAACACAACCAACAACAGGTTGATATGCCGGCATAGCACGTGTCAAACTATCACCATGTACAACAAATACAATCCACAAAAAAGGGGTTTTTTCTCTTGCTCTCTTCAACACATTATTTTACAATCCACACAATATGTTGTAAGCAAGCGAATTGGAAAAAATACCCTTCTCAGTGAAAAGAAACAACATATCATCAAACATCTAAGCTGCACTGAGTTGGGAGTTTTGTCTTGGCTAAAAAACCGGGCAGCCAGCAAGAAATGTGTGCAACGTGTTGGCTGGCATCAGTATTAGTCTTTTGCAATAATACAGTTTGTTTATGCTCTTTGTGCGGTTCAGACGTTCAAAGCGGTACTTTGGGTTTTGTGATGCCATAATATGAAATTTATGAAATTTATTTGAAATTTATATTTGAAAGTTATAAAAGGAGTTGTGGACGGGGAGAGTATTGTACATACTTATATTTCAAATTTGTCGATGTTGTTGGAATTATGCCATAAATGGAAGTAAAATAATGCAAAAATAAAATAGTAATCGGAAATAAAACTTTATTTTGTTTCTAATTGGAGTTGGTTGTTATTAGCTTGTTTGAAGATTGGATTTATTTGGCCTTTAAAGTGTCAATGCGTGTGTGTGTTGATACCATATTCACATTGTTTGCGGCAGAAGAAAAAATAAAACAATAACAAAACAGAGTAAAAGAAGAGTGAAATAAATAAGCAAAACAGATAACGAAAGGAGAATTTGTAAAAAAAAGTTTGTGTGGTTTTTGGTTCCTGTTAAATGTGAATTGTTCAAATCAGTAGTATTGCCGGCCGACGGTTTTTGGGCTGCGGATATAAACCAGCAAACACAAACACACAAATGCTATGAACCTGGATGTTGCATATATGCCATAACGTATACTATACGTCGGTTAGACGATAATATCTCCTCCATTGATGCTTAATTTTCTTGAAATTTTTGCTGTTAGTTGGTTGATTGCTGGCTGTTATGGCAAAGGACCGCCATAACAATAAGTTGCACAGTAAAACAAATAAACATCAATTCAGTAATAGCAACGATGTAAAAGTGGAAAAAAAGAAGTTAAAATAATGGCAAATTCAGTTACCGGATTTTGGCCACACATTTGAATTACCTTCTGACTTTTCTCTCCAATGAGGCATATGTTTGCTTGTCTTTCTTTATTGCTTTAAAATTTTCCTAACTCAATTTATCGCGGTTGTCTTTGAGCTTTTTCGTTTGTTTTGTCTGCAAATAGTAATAACTAGTAAGGAAAGTAGTAAAGTCCTACTGGACCGACTATATGATACCCGTAACCACTCTGGGTATATTCGACATGTGTATCCTAACAGAGGTCGCATTTTAGAAGGAACTGTTGAGGTTCCATCGATTATGTCATCGATAAGTCTATTTATCGGAACCTCAACTATTACATATCGTCGTCAGAGAAGAACGATCTCTAAGGAAGAAGAAGCAGAAAGAAACAATACTTTGCCGCTAAAACATTAAGATTTTTTTAAAAAGAATAAAACATTAATTCAGACCGCCAGAGTCTTTAAATTAAACAAGTGTTTTATTTTACCAACCACCACCAGTTCCTAACTAGCAACACGTAAGTATCGCCGGTATACTTGTTGTGTTGTCTAATATTCATATTTATTGTTGTTCGTCTTTGTGCAACAAATACTTTCAGCTCTAAAGCTACTCTGTAGATTTAGAATCCCTACAAGTCCATACACCTGTATCGGAACTTGTACATGGTACTTCGAAGCCTTTATAAATAGAATCGGCTGATTTGCCAAAAAAAAAAAAAAAAAAAAAAAAAACAGTAAGGGAAGTAGTAAAGTCGAGCCGACTATAAATAAAATATGTGATATTTATCTAAATATGAATCGACTTCAAACAGATATCAATAGGTCATCCGTTGGGCTATGTCTGTACTTCTTGACAACGCAACTACGTAATTCAATGCTCAATTTTGTACGTTGTGCAAAATTTGATGTCAATCTGACTAACATGAAGAGTTTGATGTCCAATTTGCTTAAAATGGGGCGAAAATATACATGGAAGTTATATACAGATTATACTAATTTCAGTACGTTTTGGTGCGTCAATTACTTAAAATCAATCTATAATATAAGGGAGCTGTATCTAAATCTGGACTGATTTTCTCGAAACTGATTTTCTGATTTTCTCGAAACTTGGCACACATCATTCTGGACCTAATTCAATACCCGGTGCCAAATTTCGTGCAAATCGATAGATATATAGGGACTTTGGTGAACCATTTACATTAAATCGGTCCAAAATATATATGGGATCTATACCCAAATCTGAACTGATTTTCACGAAACTTAGCACACATCATTCTAGACTTATTTCAGTACGTGTGCCACATTTCATGCAAATATAAATGTATATAGGGACTTTGGTGCACCATTTACATAAAATCGGACAAAACTATATATGGGAGTTATAACTAAATCTGAACCTATTTTCTCGAAACTTCACACACATCAATCCGGACCTAATTCATTACCCTATGCCAAATTTCATGTAAATCAAAAGATATATAGGGACTTTGGTGCACCATTTATCTTAAATCGGACGAAAAAATATATGGGAGCTATATATAAATCTGAAGCGATTTTCTTGAAGCTTGGCATAAATCATTCTGGACCTAATTCAATACTCTCTGCCAAATTTCGTGCAAATCTAAATATATATAGCGACTTTGGGTCCCATTTACCTTAAATCGGACGAAAATATATATGGGAGCTATATCTAAATCTGATCCGATTTTCACGAAACTTAGCACACATCATACCAGACATAATGTAGTACGCTGTGCCAAATTTCATGCAAATCTAAATGTATATAGGGACTTTGGTGCACCATTTACATAAAATTGGACAAACATATATATAGGAGTTATATCTAACTCTGAACCGATTTTCTCAAAACATTCAATACCCGGTGCCAAATTTCGTGCAAATCGATAGATATATAGGGACTTTGGTGAACCATTTACATTAAATCGGTCCAAAATATATATGGGATCTATACCCAAATCTGAACTGATTTTCACGAAACTTAGCACACATCATTCTAGACTTATTTCAGTACGTGTGCCACATTTCATGCAAATATAAATGTATATAGGGACTTTGGTGCACCATTTACATAAAATCGGACAAAACTATATATGGGAGTTATAACTAAATCTGAACCGATTTTCTCGAAACTTCACACACATCAATCCGGACCTAATTCATTACTCTATGTTAAATTTCGTGCAAATCGAATGATATATAGGGACTTTGGTGCACCATTTATCTTAAATCGGACGAAACTATATATGGGAGCTATATCTAAATCTGAAGCGATTTTCTTGAAGCTTGGCATAAATCATTCTGGACCTAATTCAATACTCTCTGCCAAATTTCGTGCAAATCTAAATATATATAGCGACTTTGGGTCCCATTTACCTTAAATCGGACGAAAATATATATGGGAGCTATATCTAAATCTGATCCGATTTTCACGAAACTTAGCACACATCATACCAGACATAATGTAGTACGCTGTGCCAAATTTCATGCAAATCTAAATGTATATAGGGACTTTGGTGCACCATTTACATAAAATTGGACAAACATATATATAGGAGTTATATCTAACTCTGAACCGATTTTCTCAAAACATCGCACATATCATTCTGGACCTAATTCAGTACTCTATGTCTCTATGTCAAATTTCGAGCAAATCGAATGATATATAGGGACTTTGGCGCACCATTTACCTTAAATCGGACGAAACTATATATGGGAGCTATATCTAAATCTGAACCGATTTTCAGGAAACTTAACACACATCATTCTAGACCTAATTCATTACGCTGTGCCAACTTTCGTGCAAATCGAAAGATATATAGGGACTTTGGTGGACCATTTATCTTAAATCGGTCGAAACTATATATGGGAGCTATATCTAAATCTGAACCGATTTTCTTCAAACTTGGCACAAATCATTCTGGACCTAATTCAATACTCTCTGCCAAATTTCGTGCAAATCGAAAGATATATAGACACTTTGGTGCAACATTTACATTATATCGGGCGAACATATATACGGGAGCTATATCTAAATCTGAACCGATTTTTAAGAAATTTCACACACATTATTCTAGACTCAATTTAGTACGCTATGCGAATATTCATGGAAATCGAAGGATATATAGGGACTTTGGTGCACCATTTACATTAAATCGGACGAAACGAAAGGGTGATTTTTTTGAGGTTAGGATTTTCATGCATTAGTATTTGACAGATCACGTGGGATTTCAGACATGGTGTCAAAGAGAAAGATGTTCAGTATGCTTTGACATTTCATCATGAATAGACTTACTAACGAGCAACGCTTGCAAATCATTGAATTTTATTACCAAAATCAGTGTTCGGTTCGAAATGTGTTTCGCGCTTTACGTCCGATTTATGGTCTACATAATCGACCAAGTAAGCAAACAATTAATGCGATTGTGACCAAGTTTCACACTCAGTTTACTTTATTGGACATTAAACCAACCACACGAATACGTACAGTGCATACAGAAGAGAATATTGCGTCTGTTTCTGAGAGTGTTGCTGAAGACCGTGAAATGTCGATTCGTCGCCGTTCGCAACAATTGGGTTTGTGTTATTCGACCACATGGAAGATTTTACGCAAAGATCTTGGTGTAAAGCCGTATAAAATACAGCTCGTGCAAGAACTGAAGCCGAACGATCTGCCACAACGTCGAATTTTCAGTGAATGGGCCCTAGAAAAGTCGGCAGAAAATCCGCTTTTTTATCGAAAAATTTTGTTCAGCGATGAGGCTCATTTCTGGTTGAATGGCTACGTAAATAAGCAAAATTGCCGCATGTGGAGTGAAGAGCAACCAGAAGCCGTTCAAGAACTGCCCATGCATCCCGAAAAATGCACTGTTTGGTGCGGTTTGTACGCTGGTGGAATCATTGGACCGTATTTTTTCAAAGATGCTGTTGGACGCAACGTTACGGTGAATGGCGATCGCTATCGTTCGATGCTAACAAACTTTTTGTTGCCAAAAATGGAAGAACTGAACTTGGTTGACATGTGGTTTCAACAAGATGGCGCTACATGCCACACAGCTCGCGATTCTATGGCCATTTTGAGGGAAAACTTCGGAGAACAATTCATCTCAAGAAATGGACCGGTAAGTTGGCCACCAAGATCATGCGATTTGACGCCTTTAGACAATTTTTTGTGGGGCTACGTCAAGTCTAAAGTCTACAGAAATAAGCCAGCAACTATTCCAGCTTTGGAAGACAACATTTCCGAAGAAATTCGGGCTATTCCGACCGAAATGCTCGAAAAAGTTGCCTAAAATTGGACTTTCCGAATGGACCACCTAAGACGCAGCCGCGGTCAACATTTAAATGAAATTATCTTCAAAAAGTAAATGTCATGGACCAATCTAACGTTTCAAATAAAGAACCGATGGGAATTGCAAATTTTATGCGTTTTTTTTTAAGTTATCAAGCTCTTAACAAATCACTCTTTATATATGGGAGCTATATCTAAATCTGAACAGATTTTTGCACACATAATTGTGGACGTAATCCAATACTCTGTGCCAAATTTCGTGCAAATCGAAAGATATATAGGGACTTTGGTGTCCCATTTACCTTAAATCGGACGGAAATATATATGGGAGCTATATCTAAATCTGAACCGATTTTTCCCAATTTTAATAGGGTTCATCCTTGGGCCAAATAAATGACTTGTGCCAAATTTCATCCAAATCGGATCATACATGCGACCTGTTCTTTGTCTACAATTTAACATCTACAGACGGATGGACGGACGGACATGCATAAATCGACTCAGAACGTGATTCTATGCATATTCTCAAAAGGAACCATGTGTCTATCTCGTTTCCTTTTGCCTGTTACAAACATATGCACAAAGACATAATACCCTGTACCACAGTGTGGTGAAGGATATAAACATTAAACATTTTTCCAATACAATTCACTTTTTTTCAATACAATTCACTTTTTATTGTGAAATTGGTGGCTTTTATTTTGTTCTTGTAGTCACATACAACAATTCGATAAAGCCACAGAGCATATTTATGTGTGCATATTTGTTTTCCACATTTGTTTTGTTTATGATTTACAACAAACACAAAAGAACATTTGTCATATGTTACGTTGTTGTGTATGATCATCACCTGTCATTGATTGTTATACGGACTATAGATCAGCTGGTGTGGCCAAAATAGTTGCGTAGTTAGTGCAACGTAACGTAAGGTTGCATATCGAAACGTATAAATTTAGCACACACACATTGAATTCCAGTATAAAAATAATAGTATAATAAATTAAACAACAAAAGATAATAAAATTAAAAGAACAAATAAATAAAAAATTAAAAATAATTTGAAAAATCATATATAATACATAAATATTTATAAATTCATAATATAAATTTTTCTCCTAATGTTTAAAAAATAAGCATTTATTGAGATTAGAAGAATATACAAATAAACACATTATAACTTATATACCTTCATTTATTTTTATTTTTTTAAATAAATTGAAAGTTGAAGTGTTCCGTATATTCAAAAATAATAAAATTCAAATATTAAATAATACAATAAATATATATAAATATATATAAATTAAATTTCAATTTAAAATAAATAATTTTACAAAATGTTTTCAAAAATGTATGCTAAATTTGAATACGAAGCCGAAAACCTTCTGCAAATTTGCATTAAAATAACTAATACTCCTGAAAATGAGCTATCAGATTGTTTAATAGGAATTAAATTCGAATCAATGGATTAAGAATGGCAGAATGTACGCAGTGCATTTGAAAGTGTATACTTCACAGAATGTGATCAAGATTGCTAATTAACAGCCAGAGATATGTTTGAGTCCGCCAGAGAATTATCAAACGACAAAGGCTAATTTGTTAGAAATTTTAAAAAATAGAAATAGTAAAAATGCATATGACGCTAGAGGGGATTTAACAGACCCTTCACTATTTCACAATTCAGGTCAGTTTCTTCCAAACGCCGCATTTATTATGTCGGATATTTATATTGAAGTTCCACCTTGTAACACTAAAGACTTTTACGGAAGTTATGAAGAATGGCCAACATTTAGAGATTGTTTACGGCCATTTACGGTAACCATCCCAGACTCACCCAGCTCAAAAACTTTATTATTTTCGTAACAAAACTAAGGGTGAGGCTGGAAGCATTGTAGGTTGTTACCCCTTATCGGATCAAAACTTTTCCTTGGCATGGGAAGCTTTGAAGATTCGATATGAAAATTTAAGACCTTTTGACAGCAAAGGTAGAACATAGTGAAGAAATCAAAATAATTCAATCAACAGTTAGCGACTGTCTAGCTATTTTAAAAGCTCATAATGTAAAAGTAGACCAATGGGATCCAATTTTAATTTATTTGTACTCAACTAAACTTTCGGTTGTGACATTAACATTATGGGAACAATCGCTCGAATCCCATTCAGAGCTCCCAAAATGGTCAAAATTGGAACAATTTTTAAGAAAAAGACATCAAGTTCTAGAACGAATTGATGCAATTAGAACACAACCTTCATTTACTGCCCATCAAAATGCACAAACGACGTACACAAATATATGTGTTATGTGCGATTAAAACCATATTCTCAAGAATTGTCCGAGATTTTACAATATGGCAGTGAATCAGAGAATTGAATTTGCTCGTAAAGTATGTTGTGTAATAATTGTTTGAAGAGTGGGCATAATTCAAGAGAATGTTTCAGTGCGCTTAGATGTTTATACTGTAAGAAAAAACATCACACTAAGCTCCATATTGAAAATACATATCAATTACCTACAAGTACGGACTCAGCAAGAATTGGTGTACAAAGACCTCCGTCGGGAGCAAATATACAAACAATGTCGCATGTCATGACAGATGACATGGCAAGTGCATCCAATGCTGCAGTCCAAATGTCGAGTGTAGAGTCAAATCTATCAATGTGTGACGATACAGGATCTAAAAGATCATTTATAACCAGCAAAATGGTAAACCAACTAGGTATGACAGCAAGTAAAACAAATGTTAAAGTTAGTGGACTTAGTGGTTGCACACACTAATAAAACGTGCAAAATCACTTTGTGTGGAAATTCAAATAATATGATAAATGTAAATGTTTTAGTAATACAAAGTCTAACAAGTGAAAATCCCACTGAATCTATTCCAATATATGACCGAAACGAAATACGAGATTTAAAACTTGCAGATCCTGGATTCCTAAAATCAAATGAGATGTTAATCGGTAGCGATGTATTACCATCCATAATGTTGAATGGAACTAAAACAAATATCTTTGGGAGCATGATAATATTTGGGTGGTACATTTATGGTCCTACGACAAAGTATAAGAGAATTCTAAGCAGAGACAAGCAAATTTCAGAAGAAAAACATAAGAATATTTTTATAAGCCAAAATAAATTTAAAGTGCCACTCCAGCAATAAAGTAATAAATGGAATGAGCAAATGTGAAATGTAGAATACGAGTTCTTTCGTAAGAATTGGTACTTGAAAACATATTTGTAATCTTAAATTAATAAAAGTGATAAAAAATGATGGCGATTATACAAGTATGTGTAATGGATATATTGTGAGAATTGAAAGAAATGTTGATGAAGTTTGTTGAGAACAAACACATTTACTGGTGGTGATGTAATGGCAAATCAACCGCTTAGAAGAGCTTGTTCGAAAATGTTGGATGAAATTGGATTTCTTAATTTCAATAAAAAGAAGTTTTCCACTTGAGGTGGAAGATTATAGTAACAAATATGTATAACCACTGGAGGTGGCTACAGATGTGATCAAGTTTAATAACATAGATCACTCGAAGAATGAAATTGGATTAAAAGATGAAATTCACTTGAGGTGATAAGAAATATATAAAAAGCCCACTAGAGGTGTCTAGGAAACTGATCATAATTTTTATAACTGATCCCTTCAATATAATTTCCACTAGAGGTGGTCGTTTGACTACACGAAAATTAAAAAAAAAGAATGAAACAATAAAAGAGAAATAATTTAAATAAATGAAAGTCAATTTTACTAATGCCATATTGAGCATGGCGAATTTTCTTCTTTCAAGTATATTTTGCAGAGAGTTTGAATAATTGATGGTATGAAATTGAGAATGGATGAGAAGTGTTGCTATATTGTTGCACCCGTGCCAGCGGCCCGGCATGTTGAGGTTCCATCGATTATATCATCGATAAGTCTATTTATCGCTACCTCAACTATTACAAATCGTCATCAGAGAAGAACGATCCTTAAGGAAGAAGAAGCAGAAAGAAACAATACTTTGCCGCTAAAACATTAAGATTTTTTTTTTTTAAAGAATAAAACATTAATTCAGACCGCCAGAGTCTTTAAATTAAACAAGTGTTTTATTTTACCAGCCACCACCAGTACCTAATTAGCAACACGTAAGTATACTTGTTGTGTTGTCTAATATTCATATTTATTGTTGTTCGTCTTTGTGCAACAAATACTTTCGGCTCTAAAGCTACTCTGTAGATTTAGAACCCCTACAAGTCCATACGCCTGTATCGGAACTTGTACAGGAACATTAACATGAAATTGATCGAACTTAAATATATGATCTTTATCTATACATGAATCGACTAACATCATCCATACATATGCCATTCTGTAACCTATACTAAATGTAATTTCTTTCTGACAGATTTAGAGTCGTTTGGGTACAATGATACACTTGATGCACGCTATTCGGTATGCCGCACCGTTCAAAATATATATGGAAGCTATGTCTGCATCTGTATCAATTGCAACAAAACACAATAACGTCAATTTGATAAGTTGTGCACAATTTCGTGTCAATCGGACAAACATTTGGAGTTTGGTGCACCATTTAACTTAAATCGGAAGAAATTATATATGGGAGCTATATTTAAATCTGAACCTATTTTCACGAAACTTAACACACATCATTTTGGACTTAATTCAGTACGCTATACCAAATTTCATGCAAATCGAAAGAAATATAGGTTCGTTGGTGGTCCATTTACACAGAATCAGACGAAAATATATGTACAAGCTAAAGCTAAATCTGAACCGATTTTCACGAAACTATGCTATGCCGAATTTCGTGCAAATCGAAGGATATTTAGGGACTTTTGTGCACCATTTACATTAAATCGGACGAATATATATATATATATATATATATGGGGGCTATATCTAAATCTGAACCGATTTCAATAGGGTTCATCCCTGGGCCAAATAAATGAGCTGTGCCAAATTTCATCTAATTCTGATCATAAATGCGACCTGTAAAGTGTTTACAATTTGACGTGAAGAGACGCACGGACATGCATAAATCGACTCAGTAAGTGATTCTATGCATATTCTTAAAACGAACCACGTGTCCTTGTCATGGTTTCTGAACGTTTCAAAACCATCTACATTGTCATGGTAAACAAAGTTGCGTCTTTATTCAGGCAAACAAATTTGTGGACTATCACCGTACTTTGTTCGAGATCATAGTAGTATTTTCATAGTATTTTTATACCCTCCACCATAAGATGGAGTGTATAGTAAATTTGTCATATAATTTGTTACTCATCGAAATATTCACCGGACACTCGGTAATGTATAAAAATTATTTTTTATTATTTTTATTTTTAAAACAACAAGAAAGGGATCATGCTGGCTTACCTAAAAAAGTAAACACATACATCCCTACAAACAAATGCCGCACTGAATCTAATTATTAATCAAAATAAACTACTCTGTCGATTAAGGGCACCCCTCCCATTCTCGATTTTATTTTTTCAAGATTTTCAATGGGCTGGTAAATCAATACCAATGCTTATTAAGGTTTGTAACTTTGCACATATATATTTGAAGATTTAAAAAGGAAGAAAAATAATTTACAAAAAAATTTTTGTTGTTGTCTTGTTGTTGTTTTTGTGTAATTAAAGAAAAGTCCTTATTTTTGATGGCGGGCATGATAACTCCTCACTGGTACATCGGAATCCGAAAATTCCAACGGTGTTAGAAAGAGTACATATCTGGCTCTCGTATGAACTAGGATTATTGACCTCGCTCTAAAATTACCAATATTAACGGTACCCCATATAACGGTACCGCAAATTTTCGATATTTTTAGGGAATATTGACACGCTTTTCAAACGAATTGACTGATTTTAGGTTTGGTGACTATTGATTGGAATGCAAATCTTCTTACAAAAATATATCAACAATTAGCATGAAGTCGGTCGACAATATATATGGAAGCTATGTCTGCATCTGCATCAATTTTACAAAACGCAAAATCGTAATTCAAACATGAGGAGTTTGGTGCACATTTTACCTAAAATTGGACGTAAATATATATGAGCAACATCTAAATCTGAACCGATTCCACCGAATTTTTTTTCTGATAAAAAATATATATGCTTCATAGGATCGGAAATGAGTATTTTGAGGTGTTACAAACGGAATGCCAGAATTAATATATGTCCATGCTTTGGTATATGGGTAGTATGGAAATAATAATACAGGTCTATGTTTATATATTTTCAGCAAATGCAAATACGGTCCATACTGTATGCGTGTGGGGTAATGATTAATTACAATATATACACTGTGGACATCTCTATATCGTTTTATAATTAATTTATTATAGGTCTGTTCCTTTACTTTTTTAATAGTAAATCTAGTAAAAGGGAAGCATTTCGAAATTGCTCTAAAAGTACAAAATAATTTGAAAAGTTCGGGAACGCAAATCTAGTAAATGTGCCAAAATTAGATAGCAATACTTTAAAGTCAACATAACAGCCAATCAGAAGTAGGCATTCGAGTAAAAAGTTTACAAAGAGAACGCCATTTTGTTTTGTGCTCTCTTAAGGGAACCCCCCCCCCCCATTCTCGATTTTTTATTTTTAAGATTGTAAATGGGCTGGTAAATGAATACCAATGCTTGTTAAGGTTTGTAACTTGGCACATATGTATTTGAAGATTTAAAAAGGAAGAAAAATAATTTACCAAAATTTGTTGTTGTTGTTGTTTTATGGGTTCAAAGAAAAGTCCATATTTTCGATGGCGGGCATGATAACTCCTCACTGGAACATCGGAATCCGAAAATTCCAACTGTTTTAGAAAGAGGACATGTCTGGCTCTCGTATGAACTAGGATTATTGACTTCGCACAACAATTAACAAAATGGCGGAACTTTGAAAAAAATTTTATGGAAAATCGCCTATTTTTTACCACAAACTAAGTTAAAAAATAAGGAAGATCTTCACCGATTAGCTTTATCCTAGTTCATACGAGAGCTACACACTCCCAGAGAAACGTGTCAAAATTTGAAACCGATTGGATTATTAGTTTTTGAGTTATCGTGCCCGCCATTCGTTTTGAGAAAAACGCGTTTAAAGTTTGAGAAGCCCTTTAGCCGTCACTTGATGCTAACACAATAAATCGGCTATATCTTTAAGAGTTCTTGAGATTTTCACTTGAAATTTTGTAGAGACATTCTAGAATTAGAGTAGATTCGAATTAAATCAAAAAAATTTTTGACACCGAGAATGGGGGGGTCCCCTTAAATTTGATTCAATGTTTTACCAGTTTTGAGGGTTGAGGAACGGTTTTCGAGTAAAAAATTGCAAAACACGTAAAATAAGTAGATTCTTTTAGATTCTGGAACGGAACTTATATCTCTTACAGAAATTACTTTACAAATATTTAACTTATAAGTAAGCTGTGAAATATTCAACAATTTTTATTTTCATTTAAATTATTAAAAATAAAAATTAAGTTTTAAACAAAAAATCTTTCGTTTGCATTTTTTAATTTCAACAAAATAAGATCTCAAAGAATATTGAACACAACTACAATTTTTGGATTTAAATTGATTAATTCATCAACATCACGCCGAACAATACGAACTCACTGATATGTCATTACCAGAGGTGAGTTAGATTTTTTTCTTTAATTGACCCTTTTATTGCAATCGAATCCTGTTCATTCCATTGCAATGTAAAGCCAGATAAACGACATCATTGTAACGTTCAGAAAAAAATTTAAAACGTTCTCTGTGCTAGTGTGGAAATTTGTTTGCAGTGGCTATTGGGTTGTGGCCCACTAATACCATCATCATTGTGACCTTTGCCTCAATAATGTAGATTCTGAATTGAAAATAGGCAACCAATGTGTCCATGTTAATTTGAAATTTGTTTTTTACCCATAAAACGGTTGTTTGCATGACCAAAGCGTATCGTTGGTAAAGGAGATGGTAGTTTTTATACCCTTCACCACACTGTGGTGCAGGGTATTATGTCTTTGTGCATATGTTTGTAACAGCAAAAGGAAACGAGATAGACCCATAGTTCCTTTTGAGAATATGCATAGAATCACTTTCTGATGCGATTTATGCATGTCCGTCCGTCCGTCTGTCCGTCTGTTGGAGTTAAATTGTAAACAAAGTACAGGTCGCATTTATAATCCGATTTGGATGAAATTTGGCGCAGCTCATTTGTTTGGCTCAAGGACGAACCCTATTGAAATTGGGAAAAATCGGTTTAGATTTAGATATAGCTCCGATATATATTTTCGTCCGATTTAAGGTAAATGGTGCACCAAACTCCCTTTCGATTTTCTCGAAATTCGGCATAACGTACTAAATTGAGCCTGGAAGTATGTCTGCATAGTTTCGTGAAAATCGGTCCAGATTTAGATATAGCTCCCATATATAGTTTCGTCTGATTTCATGTAAATGGTGGACCAAAGTCCACATATATCCTTCGATTTGCACGAAATTTGTCATAGCGTACTGAATTGATGCTAGAATGATGTGTGCTGAGTTTGAGATCTAGATATATATATATATATATTTTTTCGTTCGATTTAATCTAAATAATGTATCAAAGTTGTTATTTTGCATAGGGTACTGAATTTAATCCAGAATGGTGTGTGCCAAGTTTCGTGAATATCGGTTGAGATTTCGATATTGCTTTCTTATATTATAGATCGATTTTCAATAATTGACGCACCAAGGAACCAATATATGACTGACAGGAACAAAACGTACTGAAATTAGTATAACCTAACCTGCGACAAGTTTCTTTGAAATCGGTTCATATTTGAATATAGCTTCCATATATATTTTCGTCCGATTTTAAGTAAATTGTGCGTCAAACTCCTCATGTTTGTCAGATTGACATCAAATTTTGCACAACGTACAGAATTGAGAATAGAATAACGGAGTTGCGTTTTCTAGAAGTACAGACATAGCCCAAGGGATGGTCTATTGATATTTGTTTGAAGTCGATTTACATACTTTTGTCCCATTGTAACAAACGAATGAAATGTTTAACCCTTTAAGTGTTTTTGTCGAATATATTCGATATTTAAAAGTACTCTCTTTCTTTGCGATTTTTCGGTTATCATATGTACCGTTACTATTGATGTTTTTGTTTTTGCTGAAAGACAGACAAAACTGTCCGAGGGTTAAAATGACAATTGCTATTTTTTCTAAACTCTATGCCTTTATATGATTTTAAATACAAACTTTTTATTCCGACAAAATTTTAACACTGAAAGGGTTAAGGATAGATCTAGGTCGTTTAACATTTAGATAAAAATCACATATTCTATTTCATCCCATTTTATTATAATAGTCCTGTTTAATATACCCATAGTGGTGAAGGGTATCATATAGTCGGCCCCGTCCGACTTTAGTACTTTCCTTACTGGTTTCTCATTGCGAAAATGAACGTTGACCAAACGTATTGAAAAGCATAATAGCCCATGGTCAGTGAAATAAAATTAAATTGAAAAAATTTGCGACTATGGAAGGAAATTGAAAAATTAGTTTTAACATGATTTTTTCCTATAGAGTTCCTTTGGAAAATCTTCTCCATATATAGATTTTATATAGAGGATGAGAAAGTATTCTTATATATAGGGTCTTATGTAAAATATCAAAGATCTTCTCATGTAGAAGCGAAGAGGGTTTTCTGCGAAGATCATAAAATCTTTTCATATAAAATACCATATAGAAGTCCAAAGAAATGTCTCATATAGTAGCCAATATAGTAGTCTACAGAGACGTCTCACGTGGAAGCTCACATGAACTTCTTACATAACATTAGTTGGTCTTTAAAGGAAGACCAGAAGGTATTCTTCCCTAGAAAACTAGAAATCTAATATAGAAGGTCAGAGAATTTTCTCAGAAGGCTATAGAGTCTTTCTAAAGGATCATAGGGTCTTGACCAAAAGGTTGCTTACATAACGCCCTAAGAGAAGACCGCCGGTTCTTCTGATATCAAAGATAAGAGGGTGTTCCAGTATTGAAGCTCGAAGTATCGTAACATATATTATACTATATCGAATCTTCATGTAGAATACCAGAGGGTCTTCGTATACAGAATCGAAGAGGGTATTCTACAGAAAGCAGAGTCTATTCCAGTATAGTAAATCAGGTCTTGTTTCATATCAAACAATAGAGTGTTTTTATATAGAATACTAGAAGGGATTTTCATACACAAGGTTCTCATATATTTGTTGTCCTCAATGTCTTCTATGTAGACTAGATGATCTTCTTACATTGAAGATCAGTAGATACAGTGAAGGTCATATTAGAATAGATTCTTATATGGAAAATCGGTGGCTCTTTTTTGTAGAATACCACATATCATATTTTTGCCATATGTTCTATAGAAAACCCAGCTGTTATTCTATATTTTATTCCTATATTCTCGCCTAGAAAAGTTCGCGTTTACCTCCTTAGAAAAAGACCAACTCGTCTTCTATAGAATAATATCTTTTGGTTCTTTTATTAGGCACTTTCCAGCCGAATTGGCTGTAATTTATCATTTCGGGACATGTGATTCAGAAAACATATTCAATATAGATTAATTTTGCATATAGCCTCCATGTAAAAGTTCCCTCATGTTAAATATTTTAAAGATTCGATGTTTCTAACCGGAGTGTCTGTCGTCCCATTTTCGGTATACTGAAGGTTTTACCCAACCTAGAGGAGTGTAATTTTGTGTTTTGTTTTATCAGAGGATAAAAATAACGATTTACTAAACATAACCCCAATTCAAATGTTTTTACTTATTTTAAGTATTTTGAAGAGGGATCTCACGCATTAGGTGCCTTGTTTACATATTATACCATCACCATACTAGAATGATGTTCACTACAAATTGAACAATTTCCCAATGACCGAACAGTGAAACGCTCATTAATTTGTTTGCTGTAGACCGCCTTTCACAACAAAACCCTTATAAAACTGACAAATTAAGGCTAGTACATACGAAACACTTCATACTGACACATTGAGCTTGCCGTTGGGAAAACTACATAAAATAGTGTTTTAATGCAAAATGTTTGTAAACTTAAGCGTTTTGTAAAGTTCGGTTACACATGCTAAAACCATTTCAATGTTTGAAAAGTGGCCAAATTGAAATACCCCTTGAGTTCACATGAATATTGATTGAGCCAGGTAATTTTACCACACCAAAGCCTTGTTGAAGGTTGCACACAAACACACCCATACACTGGTGCACACACATATTTGCAACTACAATAAATGTGTAAAAATGTCGACATGAATATATTGACTGTACATTTGTCTAAAGACAAGTGTGGGAAAGATTTCAAGTACATTGCCGATTTGCAAGGAAGCCATCATCAGCTATATGAATGTGCAAACAACACACACACTCATGGCAATGGTATGCCATAGTTTTAAAACTTAATTAAACTCAAATTTTGTATTTTCAGTTCAGTGGTCCTTCGAGATTTCTCTGTAGTTTTGTTGTAGGGTTTTTTGATTGTCTTTTTCAAAACATTGATTGAAAGTTTGATGATTTGCTCTTGTCTTTTAGCCTCTGAAATACGTTTGCGATGGTTTTGTTCAAATGATTCGGGTGGCTTAATAAAATTTCAATGGCCTTTGTGTCCTCATACAATGGAGATTCATCTGCAGTATGATGTTCTTTGATTAAAACCAAATTCTATAGTGAACATTTTGTTAGTCGTCGAAAGTATGTCCAATGCATAAATCGACTCAGAAAGTGATTGTTTGAATATTCTTAATAGGAACCAATTCTTAATAGGAACGGCTGGACCCAGTTCCCTACACTTCATACTTTAATGAAGTCATACAATAGAGGAAGCGCTCCGTCATTTTTATACCACACTGTGGTACATGGTATTATGTCTTTGTGCATATGTTTGTAACAGTCAAAAGGAATTGAGATAGACCCATGGTTCCTTTTGAGAATAGAATCACTAGAATCACTTTCTGACTCGATTTACGCATGTCCGTCCATGTAATTTTGTTAAAAAAGTACAGGTCGCATTTATGATCCGATTTGGATGAAATTTGGCACAGTTCACTTATTAGGCCCAAGGACGAACCCTATTGAAAATCGGTTCAGATTTAGAAACGTTTGCACAGCGCATTGAATCAGGTCAATGCTTATGTGTGCGAAGTTTTGTTGGAATTGGTTCAGATTTAGATATATTTATATCGTCCGATTTTATGTGAATGATGTACCAAACTCCCAATATTTGTTCGATTGGCGCAATATTTTGCACAGAGTTCGGAATTAGGTCCCGACTGATGTCTGCGAAGTTATATTAAAATCGGTTCAGATTTAGATATAGCTCTCATATATAGTTTCGTCAGATTTTTTGGTGAATGATACACCAAACTCCCAATATTTGTCCGATTGGGACAAAATTTTACACAGAGTACTGATTTAGTTCCGGATTGATGTCGGAAAAAAATGATGCGTGATAAGGTTTGTTGAAATCGGTTCAGATTTTGATATATGGTTACACGAAATTTGGCAGAGGGTATTAAATTGAATGTAGTGATTACAAAAAAACAAGTGGTGTAACGGTTACTCAATTAGGTCCATGTGTTTATATATAGCTCCCATACATAATTTGACTCAATTTCATACAAATGGTACACCAAAGAATCCAAATCTGTACGTTTGACATGCAATTTTTCATTGATTTCAGAATGGTATGTGCATGGGGTTTTTCACTTGGTTCAAATATTTGTCTAGATAGCACATTTAATTTCGCCCGATTTCATCTCAGTGATCCTCCAAAGATTCTATGACCTTCTACCTACATGATAAAGGGGTTGTGAAGTGTCGGCCCGTGCGACTTTTGAACTTTCCTTACTGGTTTTTTAATTTGGATATTTTTATGGTATATAGTTTTGAATTCTAATTTTTGATTTCATGAAAATATAATTACGCGCCTTTTAAATATAAAGATGCCTCTTCAATGATATTTGTTTCTCCTAAAATCAAAATTACTACTTCAATTTTCATTTTAATTTATAACATATTTCCTCTTACAACTCTGCACTAACGATTCACTTTCTCTTCATTAACAAACATAAACGTTAATTCATTTAATTTTTTATGCAGTCATTCAAATAGAAAACCTAAAAAAAATAAGTTCGTTAATAATTATGTGGCTAATTGATAGAATCCGCATGTTATAATTTTTATGCTTAAAATGGACTGTTTTATTATTTAATCAACATTATTACGGTTAGTTTAAACAAAAAAAAAAAAAAAAAAAACAAAACACATATATATACTAGCTGACCCGGCAAACGTTGTTTTGCTTTATAATATCGTTTTGTCTGTCCTTTTGATTTGTATATTGAAATCAGTATATAACTCGAAAACTTTCAGATTTGGCTTAGAAATTCAGTGGTTTCCGCATAGTTATAGGTTTTTGTTTTCTTTTTTAAACACATTGTTAATTAGTTTTCAGATTGCCGCTATAGATTTGTATATGTGAAAAGTTTGGCCAATGTGGACGCCGTATACCTTATTTTAATTGTAAATGCCTGTTTTATATCTTAACTCTAAATCGTGAAATGTTGTAATTGGAAATGTTATATCCTCATATTTTTTATCAACTTGATTTTTTTGAATAAGTTGTTATTTAAGGTTACATAGGTCCACGTCCATTTTCAAGTTGTCGGCCAAAAAAAGAAACATTGTCAAAAAATAATACACTTTTTTCAATTCGAATTTAAATGTATTCTTCCCGAATATAAGAAAATGTTCAATAATACCATCGAATTTTGTTGACGTATTTGTAATCGTATACATATATCGAATTACTAACATCATTGATCTGTATTGAATACTTTGATAGACGTTTTAGTTTTTACTAAAACTGAAAAACATATGTCTATGTATTGGCAATTTTCTCAATAATATTCCTGGTGTTGTTTCCTATTAAGGACACGATCAAGTTTCGGTCAAAAAAAAAAAAAAAAAAATCATTTGTTCCATTATTGTGCGCTTTTAAGCATCCTTATCCTAAAGTACTTGGAAATTAGTAATAAAATATACATTTAATTGCCTTTAATTTGGTATTTCCCATAGGGTAAGAAACTTCCCTCATAATTGCCGGTATAGTTTTTGGTATAGGCTCCACATAATCGAACCGCTTAATATTTACTTTGCCATGTCTTACTGTTTTTTTTTTTTTTTTTTTTTTTTGAGAAAAATTTCACAACCTATACATACCATGCAAATTGCTTCACATAACATAAGTTGTTTTTTCAAACTAAATAAATCTTGATTTTATGGAAAACGTGAACAAATAATGGTAGCGATTAATCTAATGAAAATATAAATTTATTTTCATGTATAATAGTTTTTTCAAGGAAAATGACAATCCAATTAATTGCAGAAAATTAACATATTTTGAGAATTTTCCATAATTGACAATTACTATATATCCAAAAAGAACTACGAAATGATGAAACCATAATGGTTCGATAGAAAATATGTGAATATGCTAATATCTTTCAAAATATATTTTGCAACATTTTCAAATCAGTCCAGCCGTTCTCAATTGATGCGTTAGTATACATTTTTTTAGCTCCATTTTTATATAAATAGATACGCCACCACAACCACACCGACCTATCGGCATGTTTATAATATTTTAATCGAATGCATTTGCGGGCATTCTTAATTTGTAAAACAGCAAATATTCACAAAGTCTGACTGACTGAATATTCACAAAGTCAATTCATAGAACATAATTAATTTACACATATTAGCGAATGAATGAAACATACATAATTTATGCAACTGTATACGTTCACATAAATTTAAATGATGTATTGTATGTCATACATGAGTGTTCTATAGTAACCAACATGAAAACCCTTTTTCGCTTCAAAGCTTTAAGGTGTCTATAAAGATAAAAAACCTGAAAAGGATAGTACAGAATATCGGCCAACCAATCGAGTAAGCAAAGGATCAAAGTCGTACGAGGCGACTATAAAATATCCTACCCCACTTTGAATATGTCAATGTATTAAATAATACACATGGGACGATTTAAATGAATCTCTTGCAATTCGGAAAGATATAATGTGTTCGTAAAAAATTTTCTGTATAGATGTATGTCAGCCTCTAATAACCCGGTATGGCAAATAACAGCCCTTTCGAAAGAATCTTTCGAGGTGTTTCAAACGAAATGACAAGTTTAATATGCACTTCACCATATGATGGTGGTGGTAAAAATACTGTCGTAAGATGGATAGTAGATACTGTCGCTAGATAGTAGCTAATACAGCTAATAGTACGCATTTCATTTTCAAATGTTTATTACATTGGAATATTTCACACGCAATATACTTATCTCGGTATTCTGCAAATATCTTCCACAAGAGTAATCAGCTCTTTCTAAAAAGCTCACAGATGAGTGGTATAGTATTGTTATCCTCTTATACTGCCACATGCAGTAAACCTAATTTAATTAATTAATTTTTCTCCTTTATACAACAACAAGTTGGAATATCATAGTAAATATTTAAATATTATCATCAGATATTTTACATTAAACTCATTTCATCATCATCATTAGCGTCGCCGTCATCATAATCGTCCTCATAACTGTACTGCTGATACTCACGCTCAATGCTCGGGCATCAATTCATCATTTCAACACATTGAGTGTAATTCCAAAGCTCGCAGTTTACTTTACTACTTTTTTTTATTCATTACAGTGAGAGTTACAAAATAGGAAAAATATACACATTGAAATAAAGCAACAGTATGAATGTATTATGAGTAACTGTTGTATGTAAGTGTGTCTGTGAAATTTGTAACAAACATATTTATGAAACAATTTGGGAACTTTAAATTATGTACCATATCTTAGGATCATCGACTAGTTAGGAGTTTCTGCCAGATGGTATATAGAGACCGGCTGTAGAAGAATATATAAATTCCATCTATTCAAACATCAGATTTTGTGTTCAGTTCTCAGTGGTAATTAGTATATACTCTGAACTTTTGCCGAATTTCCATTATTAAGAAAAGTAATTCAGAAAGATCGACGACTTTTGAAATATTTGTGAGATGTGGAAAATATCTAAATCTGAACCGATTTTCTCCAAACTTGGCACACAACATTCTGGAACTAATTCAGTACTCTATACCAAATTTCGTGCAAATCGAAATATATATAGGGGCTTTGGTGTCCTATTTACCTTAAATCGAACGAAAATATATATGGGAGCTATATCTAAATCTGAATCGAAAACTT
Organism: Musca vetustissima; assembly: GCF_032173495.1. Taxonomy (NCBI): domain Eukaryota; kingdom Metazoa; phylum Arthropoda; class Insecta; order Diptera; family Muscidae; genus Musca; species Musca vetustissima. The sequence continues at coordinate 30,532 of NW_026884443.1, read as the reverse complement.
GGCACACATCATTCAAGACCTATTCAGTTCTCTATGCCAAATTTCGTGCAAAGAGAAAGATGTATAGGGACTTTGGTGCACCATTTGCCTTAAATATATATATGAGCTATATATAAATCCTATTTTTGATTGGACGTATAAATATAGATACATTTTTTCAGGTAGATCCCATATAACAGTACCCCCGAATATTGGGTGTTTTAAGTGATTTGAGCGCGTTTTTCAGCCACATTCGCTGTAATTTGGTATTTTGTAGTAGTATTTGGTAACAAATCTCTTACCAAAAATTTCCTTTTTATTTCCTACGCAACTATGTTGTCAAAGTATTATAGATTTGTGTGGACCCAAAAATTGGCCCAAACCAACCATTTAGTATACCGATCGTTATATCTAGACTAGCTGAGTCGATCTAACAATGTGTTTTCGCCCGTCTGTCCATTATAATTTACACGCTACAGGCACAGTTATTGACCAATCGTTACGAAATGTTGCATGTAGGACGGGTTCTGGCCAAAGAAGACCCCTTTTGCTTTTAAAAATTATCGATTAATATTAAGAGGATGAAATGGACCCAAAACTTTATTTCTGCCTATTTTTCTGATCGCTTTAGAAGCCACAATTATAAAAACAACGTAAAGCAACTTTATACAGAGAAAGGAGACTGATCATAGAATAATCATGGCGAACATCACAAATTTTCCATAGGGAAGACGATCTGATCAACTAATTTGAATTATTAATTTTTTACTCCGGAAAATACGATTCGGATGCTGATGCCACAAAGACCTGTCAAGAGTCAAGAGAGTGCAAATATCGCGAAATATTGCCCACGCTCGGAATATAGATCCGCCGTAGCTTAGAAATCACTGGTCCGACTAAACAGCTTCGCTCACTAGTTTATATTTAAATTGTTAAATGATTTGTTCCGCTTTTTAGGGTTGTCCCCATATAGCCGTATTCCGCCATAGTAGAAGGGATATTTGTACTCGAAATTTTCTGTTTTTTTTCCCTTGCAATGTATTTTATTTTAAGACGATTTAGCCATCATTCTACTTTCGGAGATAATTCCGACAAAAAGTACAACATAAATTTATTCTTAACAAAATTTATATGTCACATTTTTAGTTTGTAATTTAAGTTGTTTTAGTTTTGGCACACGTTATTCTTTTGAGAATATGGATAGAATCACTTTCTAAGTCGATTTATACATGTCCGTCCGTATAGTTTCGTCCGATTTAAGGTAAATGGGGCACCAAAGTCCCTGCATATCTTTCGATGTGCACGAAATTTGGCACAGTGTATTAGTTCCAGAACGATGTGTGCCAAGTTTCGTGAAAATCGGTCCAGATTAAGATATAGCTCCCATATATATTTTCGTCCGATTTAAGGTAAATCGGTCTCCAAAGTCCCTATATATCTTTCGATTTGCACCAAGTTTGGCATAAAGTACTGAATTAGGTCAAAAATGACGTGTGCCAAGTTTCGAGGAAATCGGTTCAGATTTATATATAGCTCCCATATATATTTTCGTCCGATTTAAGGTAAATGGATCTCCAAAGTCCCTATATATCTTTCGATTTGCACGAAGGTTACCATAGGGTACTGAATTGGATCCAGAATGATGTGTTAAAATCGGTTCAGATTTAGATATAGCTCCAATATATATTTTCGTCCGATTTAATGTAAATTGTGCACTAAAGAACCAAAGTTTGGCCGACCCACACACAATTTTGTACAATATACTTAAGTTAAGTGTCAAGTTTTCTTGAAATTCGTTCAGATTTACATATAGCTTCTATATATACATTCGTCCGATTTTATGTAAATGGTGTCCCAAAGATCCATAGCTAGGCCGATTAGCAAAACGTATTGAAATTAATATAAATTAATATTGGCCAAGTTTCCTTGAAATCGGTTTAGATATAGATATAGAATAGCTTCCATATATAGTTTCGACCTATTTGTGTTGATTGTAAACCAAATAATCAATGGGTGTTTGATTGATACTACATTTTAAACAGTGAAGCATAAACAGTGAAGTTTGCTTAAAGTCTATTTACAAAGTATGGAATAGATAGCAGAATGGCATGTGTAAGGATTGATGTTAGTCGGTTTACTTTTATATAAAGATCGCATTTTTAAGTTCGTGCAATTTCATGTCAATGTTCCTTCAAAAAGACGACATCTGTAAAGATACAAATGTAGAATATCCCCAATGTGGTGAAGGGTATCATATAGTCGGTCCAGTCCGACTTTACTACTTTCCTTATTGGTTTAATTTTATAATTACTTGTCTATTTTGGCCTTTCTGCGACTTTTTGGCTTTTTTTCTTTTTTGTGCCTTTTTAGTTTTTTTTCCTTTTTGGGCTTTTTTATTTTTGATGAGCCAAAAAGGCTCCTTTTAATTGTTTTATAAAAAAAATATATATTTTTTTTAATATTTGATATTTTTTCTTATTTTGATTTTGTTGAGCTTTTTTATAATATTTTTTCTTTCGTAAAAATATTATGATTTTGTGTTTTATTTTTCATTTATTTGGCGGCCGCAGATTTGTTTTTTCGAAGGACCAATATTAAGAGAAGTGAGATGTTGAAACCAACCGTTTCTTTCGATTGTAGTTTCAACTCTAATTTATTTATGAAATATTCTGACTTAAGTACTACATAAACTAATCTAACTTAGCCTCTCTTAAACACATAACAACTATCAGTTCTCATAGTGCACATGGGGGTTGCGTTCATTTGTTTACATCAAATGAGCGCACCAATATCTTTGTGTGTGGACTTCTATTGATTTTTTTATTATCAGCGCACACACACAGATCTTGTGACTGCATTGGCCACTTATCATAAAACCACTTGAACATCATTTATGAAATGCATAAATATGGAGTGATCATAAAATAAAAAGGATGAAGCCGAGCATGTTCATATTTTTATGAACAACCCCCGTTACCCTACACTGTACCCAACGCTTTTCCTTGCAAGTGTTCGCACATAAACATCACACAAACACAATAAACATCATTCAAAGATATTATCCCGAAGCCCATATCGAAAATAACTCATAAATAAGTTTTCGTTAAAATTTTATGATTTCTTGCAATGTTGAAATATTAATTTAAATACATATTTTTAAAATTTTTAGGTAAGCGGTGATCCTTATAATGTCGTAATATATTTATTGAAAGTTAAGTCACACTTTTAAACATTTAATGGATACCAGTAGAAAAGCTCTTATTAGACAGTTGCCTCTTGTCTAATAAGAATGGTGGGTGATAGCAATTTCATGTTCATAAACATCAGAATACGAGTAAAATTTCTTATACTCGTGAAAAAGTCACTATTTGTTCAAACCAAATCATATAAAATTTTCATTTACATCAAAATTATATTCTTTATTCGTCTTACTTTACCACTATAGTAATTCTCTTTTTTACTATTCTCTCCAATGTATTCATCCATGAAAAAAAACACCATTCACAGTTAGGCTGTGTTTTGTTTTAACATTGACAATCCATCTCTCCCCTCCACTTATTCGTTTCTGATTAGTTTACCATATATTTGCTTGTTTATTTCAGACACTACATGGCTACTACAAAATTCGCATATATATTTTCCAAATTATTTTAATTTAAATACCAGATATAATATGTCAAGCAAGTGTTGATACGATCAACATGACCTACCGAGTGTTTAACATTGTTATATGTGATAACGCAATTTGATCTTTATATAGGATGACGTTTTAATTTGATGGAAAATATACCTTAACGAATAAGATGGTGCGTCTGATCATATTAAAAAATGGGAAATATAGGATATCCTGTACAAACATTTGTACTCCTTTCTATTAATACTAAACAAAGTTTCAACATAAGGATGGACTATATATCTTCAATAAAGGTTTATACACTAAACCTCTTTGCGATGCCGGGCATATATATTTTCGTTAAAATAAAATTTTGCACAGCGTACTGAATTCCATGAAGTTTTCTTTTTTTTTTGAAATCGGTGAAGTTTATTTATATAGTTTCGTCCAATTTTTGGTAAATGGTGCACCTAACTCCCAATATTTTTCCGATCGATAACAAATTTTGCACAACGTTAGATGCCGTTAAAGTTTTGTATAAATTAATGCTGGGCAACCATTGGAACTGGTGCCCTTGCTTACATTGTATCAATAAGTTCGTTCTCTGCGTTCTCTATTTGTAAGACATTTCATATGGCGGTTTCTCCCTTACTCTTTTCTCTTTTTTACTCTCCTCTCTTTTTACACACCTCTATTGTAAATATAACACAAGCCTTGTTTAATTTTCAACAGTTTCCACTTGTTGTTTGTTTGTGACGCCTTTGACCCAAATCACGTTCTCAGTTTCCTAGAAAACTATTTTCTTTGTGTGCAGGTTTTTCCTTTGTCTCTTAATTTCGGTAACACAATCTGCATTAGTTATTGTCATTAACCAAATAGCATATCTCAATTTGAGCCAAAACAAACTAATGGCATATTATATATTCTTTTATCTTTCCACCTCCTTCTACGCCTCCTACTTGGAGCCAGATAGGGACGGCCAAAATAGACAATAGGCAAACATTAAAGGAGTTCAAATTATGTTACCACATAACTTGTTTTTATTCCATGTTTACATGTATATGTTGTATTGCATTCCAATATATGACGGCCAAATTGTCCAAACAATGGATGTTCTGTTGCCAAAAACAATTCACTTTCTTGGCCAAAAACATAGATAAGAAATTTTTGTTTATGTGTCTACTTCTGCTGTTCGGTGAAACAATATGTTGTATTAAACTTCCGTTTCAAGCCAACAATTATTTGAAAGGAATTTGCAAAAACAAAGGCAAGTTACGAGAGATTACTACAAACACACACTCATAACCAACCTCACAATTGTAGATTTCATAAACGAAGAAGAATGTATTTCGCAATCCTCTCCCATCTGGTATCTTCTTTTAGTGTATTTTGGGGTATTTGCAATTATCAACTTGTTGGATGGTGGATGGATGTCCTCTAAAAACTTTTTTATGACAGTTTTAGTTGTTCTGTGTCTGTGTTTATGGCAACCAACGCGTTATATGGGTATTGTGTTTTATATATTTTTCTCGTTCGCAACAGCAAAGATGTATTTCATCCGAGTTGCTCAAAAAATAGTAATTGTCTGCTATTAGTTATATAGCTATATACTGTTCGACTCATTATACCCTTCGCCACTCTGAGGTACGGGGTATTATGTCTTTGTGCATATGTTTGTAAAAGGCAAAAGGAAACGAGATAGACACATGGTTCCTTTTGAGAATATGCATAGAATTACTTTCTGAGTCGTTTTTTGCATGTCCGTCCGTCCGTCTGTCTGTCCATGTTAAATTGTAAACAGAGTACAGGTCACAATCATTATTCGAACTCAATGAAATTTGGCACAGCTAATTCATTTGGCCCAAGGACGAACCCTATTGAAATTGGGAAAAATCGGTTCAGATTTAGATATAGCTTCCACATATATATTCATCCGATTTAAGATAAATGGTGCACCAAAGTCCCTAAATATCTTTCGATTTGCTCGAAATTTGACATATATATATATTAGTCCGATTTAAGGTAAATGGTGCACCAAAGTCCCTAACTATATTTCAATTTGCACGAAAATCGGTGCAGATTTAGATATAGCTCCCATATATTCGTCCGATTTAATGTAAATGGTGTACAAAAGTCGCTATATATCTTTCGATATATTAGGTCTAGAAATATGTGTGTGAAGTTTCCTGAAAATCAGTTCAGATTTGGATATAGCTTCCATATATATTTTCGTCCGATTTAATGTAAATGGTGAGTAATGAGGGTGTATACACTTTGATACAGTGAAAATGTGCCTGATAAAAATATTGGTCCTAGACTACATGTTTTTTGGACCAACTCCGTTTAAGAAAATTTTGATATCATCCAAAATTTGCGAAATTTGACATATATATAGGTATATATATATATATGGGCAATATTGCCAATTTTTTAATATTCCATTTTCAAAAAATCAGCTTTTTTGTTTTTGTGGCACATCAATGATTTTTGGTACACATATAGGGAAAAATGTTCTGACTCCGAAACCGTTCGCGATCAAATTTTTGGTTGATGCGCGCAAAAGTTATCGAGGTTTTAATTTTGGGCATAAGAAAAAAATCTTAAAATTACGCCGTTTATTATATAGACCAAAAACTTTGATATATATCTTCCTCCGTAAAATAAGAATATGAATATATTATAAAAATCGCGAAAAAGTTGCACATCTTCGCGAAATATGAGAAAAATAATGAAAATATAGGAGATTACGTAAATATTTTCATTATATTAATGACATACACACACTTAAAAATTAATTTAAAAATATCTACATAATCTAAACAACATGGTGAATCAAATGATATCAAAATCACACAAGTCCGTGTAGCTGTTTGTAAATCACAGCGACAACAAAACAAGATATTGAGGAAAATTATTTGTTTTTGGTTCGAAAAAATAATGTCATCACATTTATTTTTTTAATTGTATACAAGAAATTTCAGAAAAAAATGTTGGGGTTATTCTGCTATTTTACCCGAATTTCGCTGAAAAATTGACATATATAATAATAATTACTTTTTGTGTAAAGTATACGCCTTGCGGATTATATCAAGACCCTTCCGATAAATCTTAGGGTTCTATAAATAGGAATAAATCTTAAAATAAAATAATATTATGAAATATACATTTTAAATTGCGTCTAAGTCGCGTAATTCTCAAAATCATTTGATGCGCATGCGGTTTCCAGGAAGTACTGAAGTTTATCTTCCAATCCATATATATTTTGCGAAATTTCATTTGACGGCTAAGATGTGCCGCACGTTACATTGAAGTACCCAAAAAACCGTAAAACGCGAATAATTTCCGAAAACTCCATATGTCATTAACGCGCATCCGATTTCAGTGTGCACCCTATAAAAATACATCGATCTATACCGATTTCAATGTGTTCCATTAAGAACCATGGATGTGCCATCACAATCTATTTTTGAGATAAATTGCGTACATCTCTCTTTCGGCTGAAGTTTTTAAAGTTCTCTTTTCGAAAAAGATCAAAATCCGTATGAGGTCATTTATTGAAGCGGAAATGATACACAGAAAACGCAAATAAATCCGCGATATTTTCAAAAACATTTTTTGCCAAATTTCGTGTTTTTGGAAGGCCAGTTCCCGCCGTTCTAGTAGATGGATTTTCACGAAGAAGATTTTATATCATCCGAAACGGAAAAAAACTTATTGATCGCGGGTACCCATATCATTCAGTTGACAGATCTAAAAATTTGGCCCGAAAACTAGGGTTTTTAGAAATTTGATCGCACAAAATTCGCACCTTCGGAGGAGTATTACTCTGAAGCTGTGCATGCTACATACACAAAATACATATCAAATTACGCAGATTCGCGACTACAATAATCGTATAATCGATTTTTAGAAATTCCTGTTCGCGTATTAATGCTAGAACTAAAATTCAAAAAACACTCAAAATCTAGCTTGAAAATGTCAGCATCATTTAAAGGTAGATGCAGTTAAAATTTTGAAAAATGATACATAAGGGGCGTAGTCCCCATTTTGTTGGCTTCTAGTTTTATTTTGACACGAAGGCCGTGCAATGAGTGGCTTAGTCACAAATCGATAGAGAATATAAAAAACTGGTTCGCCTCAACCTGTTTTTACACATTTTTTTACATTAAAGTAGACACAGCTTCCACTAAAATAAAGTTTGGAGGTCAATATCATGAGCAGTTTGCAACGACAGATCAATTAACCCAAAACTATTCACTTTTTTTCATATACTTAAGTAGTTCCCGAGTTATAGAGGTGTGAACCTCCGCTTCAGCTATGTTAAAAAATTGGCAATATTGCCCATATATATATATATATTAGTCCGATTTAAGGTAAATGGTGCACCAAAGTCCCTAACTATATTTCAATTTGCACGAAATTTGGCATAGCGTACTATCTTAAGTCTAGAATGATGTATGTTAAGATTCCAGAAAATCGGTGCAGATTTAGATATAGCTCCCATATATTCGTCCGATTTAATGTAAATGGTGTACCAAAGTCGCTATATATCTTTCGATATATTAGGTCTAGAAATATGTGTGTGAAGTTTCCTGAAAATCAGTTCAGATTTGGATATAGCTTCCATATATATTTTCGTCCGATTTAATGTAAATGGTGCACCAAAGTCCTTATATATCTTTCGATTTGCACGAAATTTGGCATAGCGTACTGAATTAGGTCTAGAATTATTATCAGATTTAGATATAGCTTCTATATCTGACCAAATGAAAAAAAATAGTATCGGTTGCAGTCTGACATGTTTATGGATCCAATTTCATTTTACTGGTCCTTTCAAAATGTGACGTCTGTTAGTATTCATTTGTTGAATATACCCAAAGTGGTGAAGGCTATAATATAGTCGGTCCCGTCCGACTTTACTACTTTCCTTACGGGGTTTTCACTGTGAAAATATACTGAAAGTGTTGTTCTTTTTCCCATCCACGACTCTAATGGCAAAATACTGGACCAAAGTTTTATATTTCATTTGAGTTTTATGTTTTCGTTTTATTTGAAATTTCACCATACAAAACGACAGAAGAAAAACTTGAATAGCACAATAGAAAACTGTTACTGGCATGAGAAGATTGAAATCCGAGAAAATAAATTGCAAAATTTTTTGAAACCTCTCGTTGTTTGCCGATAAAAAATCGTATATTTTTGTATAAATTCAGGTGAATTTCATGATAAACATATTTGTGTTTTTTGTTTGTTTTTATACCCTACACAACTATGTTGTCAGGGTATTATAGCTTTGTGCAGCCCCAAATGTTTGTAACGCCGCGAAATATTGGTCCTAGACCCACCTTTAAGTATACCGATCGTCATATCTCGACTAGCTGAGTCGATCTAGACATGTGTGTCCGTCCGTCCGTCCGTCTGTCCATTATAATTTGTAAACACGATACAGGCCACAGTTATGGACCAATCTTCACGAAATGTTGCATGTAGGATGGGTTCTGGCCAATGAAGACCCCTATTGTTTTTGGAAAAGATCGGTTAATATTTAGGGGGTGAAATGGACCAAATACTAAATTTTTGTCGGTTTTTCTGGTCGCTCCAGAGGCCGCAATTATGGCCCAAACACCGCGAATTTTTGCATGGAGAAGGGGATCGGGTCAGAGAATAAGCATGCATGTTTTTATAAAGATCGGTCAATATTTAGCGGGTCAAATGGACCCTGACTTTTGTGTGAAAAATGACAACATTTGTATTCTATGGCATATATATTTACTCCTGGAGGATGTAGACCCCAGGAGTTGATAACATATCCAAGAGGAGTGGTTGACCTTTAAATTGATACCAAATATAGTGATGTATCTACTCAGATGTGGGAGTTACAGTCAAATATTTACATGTGCTTACGTATTCAGATATTATTTAGTAATCCATTACCACATTAAAGGGAGAAATATCGCGCTGATGGCTTTGAAATTTTTCATGAAGTTCCAGTTAAGGTCAAGAACAACGCCTACAATTTTCGGTGATGATCAGATTAAAATTTTGGGATGAAATGGACCGAAAACATAATTTTTTGTGTGTTTTCGAGTAGAGTATAATCCGAAAATCACAATACACCCACCGTGAAGGTAATCTGGACAAGTAATTAGAAGGACTGTACAAGAGGGGGCAAATATCAGGAAATATTACTCAGACTCGGAATAAACATCCTCAGAGTTCGTGGTAGTTGTGTAGGGTATCGTATGGTCGGCCCCGTCCGACTATACTGCTCCGCTCACTGGTTCTTGATTTATTGGTAATAAATTCCCATGTAGTGGAGTATATACTCAAGATTTTTTTTAGATTTTAGACACAGTGGATGATTTTATAAAGATATTGTACGGGTACTGATGACAAAGTTTGATAATTTGGTGCACAATTTGCTTGATATCGGACGAAAATATGTATGGAAGCTATATCTAAATACGAATTAATTTCCACGTCATTTTAAATCTGATAAAATTTACATGAAAATGTAAGAAAATATATATGAGAGCTTATCTAAATCTGAACCGATTTCAACAAAATATCGTAATTAAATTTTTTTCCCAATCAGACAAACCATGGGAGTTTGTTATATCAACACACAGAAAAAACTTCATTACGTAAATCCATGCAAACTTTTTTCTGCATCGTAGAAACCTTACGAGTTGGTGACTCATTTTCATCAAATCGGACGGAAAATATATATTGGAGATATATCTAAAACTGAACCGATTTTAACAAATCTTCATATACGTCAATTCAGTACGCACCGTCGCACGGTGGGCGAAAAGGCTCATCTAGCGGCGTTTAATTAATAGCGCTTAGGGATTTTGTATTTTATTTTTTGTAATATTTTTTTTTAGTTGAAAATAGATTAAGCTACAGAGTTAAACAAAAAAAATTAATGTATTTATATATTTTAATATTTTTTTTTTTTTTTTTGAAAGTTGAATTTTTTTTCATTTCTTAGACTTTGTTTATTTCATTCAGGAAAACATGATAAGGTTAGTATATTTAATGTTTCTCATTCTTTGGAGCCAAGAATATATTAAACTTTAATAATAAAAACATTTTTTAAACATTTATTTATTATTTTTTTAATAATATTTTTGGCCTTATTAAGACTTCACATATTTCAGTTGTTTTCATAACAAAAATTTAATTATAAATAAAAACAGGAAAAAATACAAATCGAAATAAGAAACTATTATTACTATTGTAATAATAGTTTGTTATTCCGATTTGGATACACAATGTTCTGACAAAAGTTGTAAAATATCATTATGGGCATTTTTCTTTTTTTGGTTGCTTGTGGTTTGCGTAAATTTGAAATCAAGGGATCTGATTAACACAAAAGCGCTTGCATTAAGTCTTTCATTGTATTTAATCGGGATGTATTTCGCGTATGGTGCTCACGGAAATTGCGGCAATCTTCGCCGGGCTTCCATTTCCGACATTTTTCCTTATTGAAGTGTTGATACTTTAATTATATGGGCCCCATGTATTAAGATTTTATGTATGGAACACGGCATATAAAACCAAGGATACAGTATGATAAAAAGTTCTGCGTTTTGTAAAGCATATTCCATAAAAGATTCAATATCGATTTTGAGCCCGCAAGAAATGAGATTCTGCACACTCCGTTCAGCAACATTAAATTCTGATAGAAAAATGAGCTTCTTCGAGGCGCGTAACAATATGATCTACCATATCTTGTAAAGGAACTTGAGCTGAATAGTTCGTAAATTGGACTCCATTTGGATAACATTTTAGTTTCGTTTTGTTGGAGCATTCGTCAAACTTCTTATCGGGTGTTCCACGATTAGTCAGTGGATTAACTTATAAAAGTTATCCGTCTAACCACTCCTTGTTGTTTTCTTCAAATTTGTGGCGGCTTCTATGGTCGAATTTCCATTTCTCAGCCAATTTTGCTACAAATTTTCAATTTTTTTTTTTTGTTTATTAGAAGATCTTTATTAGCATTGCACATGTGGATATTAATAATATTATTAAATATATGAGTTTCAATGACAGAAATTTTTTTAGTACACACAGGCTCGTTGCGCCATAGTAAATAAACTTCTCGTCTGAGCATCGACATTTTTCCTAAAAAAATGCAATATCTTGTAAAGTTGCAGGGGGCTGCAGATCATTTGGGCATTTTATAATCACAAGATGACGTAGTAATTTAAAAAAACACATTCTAGCGCGAATACACACGAATATCAGAAGTTCCGGTCTATGGAAGTCTTACTTTGGATTTTTTTCAAGCAGATGAGTGGTATAGTACACTTGAATTATATTTTTTCTACAACACTTAAGCACAGGTCACAAACAAATTTTTTTTTAGTTAATACATACCTCTAATAATAAATAAATCAACTTTTCATTCACTTAATTGAGACAAATGCTACTTTAGAGAAAATTTGGCAATGCAAAGAAAACACGTGTTGAAGCTTAGTTATACATAGGCTGAAACATATGTTGTGTTTGACAGCTCACAGCTATTCAACTAGATCATATCAATCAGAATAGAATCGATATATCAGATCAGTGGGATAGTAGTAATCGATAGAGACACAATTTTGGCCCAATTAAACACTTTTAAAATTGAATTAAACGACGCTAGATCGTCCATTTCGCCCACAGTGCGTCGTCGAAATAACTTATTTAGCTGCGCTTAATAAAAAACCAATTGCGAAATGTTGCAAAAACTAAGCCTATAGCTGTAGGAACCAGGGAATCTTATTTTTTTAATGTTCTCATCTAACGGTATCTCTTGATTTTCAGCATTTTGAGAATTTCTGACACGTTTTTCAACCGAATTGGCTATAGTTTGATATTTTGTTTCTAATGTGGTACCAAAAAATATATGTAATAACTCATACGAATACTATCATGTTTATATAACAAATAATACATGAATTGTTTACTCTCATTTTCATCGAAATGTGTATTGCATAATAATATTAGTTTCCTGCAATATATTCTTGTATCATTTGCTTTCCTCTTCTTCTTTAATTTTATGACATTTCTATCTACACAGGATATACTGATCATTAATATCTAATGTTATTCATAGATTTTCATAAACTTCACCACACTGTGATACAGTGCATATGTTGGTAACAGGCAAACATAATCGAGGTAGACCCATGGTTCCTTTTGAGAATATGCATAGAAACACTTTCTGAGTCGATTTATGCATATTCGCCCGTCCGTCCGTCTGTCCATGTTGAATTGTAAAGGTACAGGTCGCATTTATGATCCGAATTGGATGAAATTTGGCACGGCTCATTTGTTTGGCCCAAGGACGAACCCTATTGAAATTGTGAAAAATCGCTTCAGATTTAGATATAGCTCCCATATATATTTTCGTCCCATTTAAGGTAAATTTCGATTGAAAATGCGCTCAAGAACCCCAAAATACCGAAAATTGGGGGGTACCCTTATTTGGGAGCTATGCCTAAACGTGGACCGATATATCCCATCGTCGAACTTGACCTGCCTGCAGACAAAAGACAACCCTCTGCACCCTATCTCAATTCCTTCAGAAGATAGCGTGATTACAACAGACGGACGGACATGGCTAGATCGTCTTAGAATTTTACCCTGATCAAGAAGAGGAAAGCAAAGGATTCAAGAAAATATTGCAGGAAACTAATATTACGTATGCAATACACATTTTTCTTTGCATAATGACATTTTGGATAAATTGACAACTAACTAAAATAAATTTCGATGAAAATGAGAGCAAACAATTAATCTATTATTTGTTATATTAACATGATAGTATTCGTATGAGTTATTCCATATATTTTTTGGTACCACATTAGAAAGCAAAATATCCATACTACGGTGGGGAGTATAAAAAAGAATAATTGGTAATTAAAATTGAAGATGTGTTTCTAGTCAAATTACAGTTTAATGTATTCCTAAGGATACCACGAAAAGTGGCTAATAACATATAAAGGGGAGATACCTACAATATTGTTTATCTTCTTCAATTTATAAAAATAGGTGTATATTTATTGTGTATCTTTGTAAGCAACTAGTTACTTTATTTAAGCAATCGACATTATTTTATTGATATCCCTGTGACAGAAAATAATTGCAATAATGGTATCAACAACCGATAAACACATAATTAAAGTTAATTTTATTTTTGTTGCCAGTAAAACTCAACCAGCCATTCACACTTCATTGGCTATCTCCTTCTCATTGTATATTCGATTTTGGTTCCCCACAAAACAATTTGGCTCCCTTCCCGCCGCTCCCACAACAAATGTGTTGCGAATCTGTAACATTGCTGTGTGGTCCAATGATACAACAAAGCGAACTCGTTTGTATTGTCAGTCTCCCTTTGTTTGCTATTCTAATTCATTGTGCTTCTATAGCCCCTGGCATGAGAGGTAGGCTGTATTATTTTGCTATTCCGTGTGTAACATTATGAAATATAGTAGTGTTGGCGGTTTATTTGGGATACCATTTGTATTTTGTTATTGAAAAATAGTCAGGCTGAATCCAACAAATCAACAAAGTCGTTGTGTGCATTCGTCGCGATGTGACAACTCACAACAGTGGGAAAGGTATGGTATTGTTTGTACATGCTTTGTTAACCTCGAAGTGGTTAGCTAAAATTTTGGGCATTACTTCGATTTCTAACTGACGCATTAAAATGCCCTATGTTTCACGCTATGATGTTGATTATTCAATGCTAAAAAAGTGTCAGTACATCTGTAAACAAGTAAAAAATCTCAAGGTCGGCTGGTCAGAAATTTTTATACCATCGGATACCATCTCTTGGCTCGCTTTTATATGCCTTTTGAGCTGGGGCATCTTCATCCATTCTCACAAGATGGCCTAGCCAACGTAATCGCTAGGTCGATGTCTGAAAATATAGTGCATAACTCATGGTTCTTTCGATGGCAATATTCAGCATCGACACAGATCGGCCCATTGATCTTCTGGAGTATTTTTCCCTCAAACACTCTAAGAGCTGCCTCAGACCATAGTACCATATGTTGGCCAGCAGTATTCTTCTACGGATTTGACAGCTGATTGTATTAGTTTTGTTTATGGCAGTACCGAGGTATATAAAATCGTTAACTACCTCTAAGCTGTAGTTTTCAAGTTCCACAGTTGGCCCGAGTCTACTGGACTTCTTGCGCGTTGATACCATCTCCTTGGTCTTTTTGTCATTTACTGCCAGTCCGACTTTGGCAGGCTCCTTCCCAATTCGTTCAAAGGTGGATGTTATCGATCGCAATGATCGACCCATTATGTCGATGTCGTCGGCGTAGGCGAGTAACATATGCTGTTTGGTGTACAGAGTACCATATCTGTTTACATTTGAATCTCGTATGACCTTTTCAAGCAGGATGTTGAACAGGTCACACGACACTGTCACCTTGTCTGAATCCTCGTTCGGTATTGAAAGGCTCCAAGAGGTCCTTTCCTACTTTAGCTGCTCAAATTGTACCAGTTAAAGTTTTCTTGCATAGCCGTATTAATTTTGCAGAATTCCAAACGCAGACATGACTTTAAACACCTCTGAACGGCTTTAAACACCACTTCAGAGTACCGAATGGGTCACGTTCCACTTTATAATGGGGTTATGTCAAAATATGGACCTACATAGAAAAAATTCGGCAAACATATTTTTAAAATACAGCCACTTCGGCAGAGAAAGGTTCTAAACCTTAAAAGAACGAAGTACTTTAATATGAGGACTATGTACAAACCTTCGCCTTGACAGTTTTTTGCATATATGCCATTCTGAAAAACCCCACAAAACTGGTGTTAATACTTTTTACTGGGGAAATTTGACACACAATTAAAATAAAAAGTTTCAAATTATAGTCGGTTTGATGGATAAACGTGCCCGAGGTCCACAAAATTTGTTCTCTAGGGCCTATCCCGAAACGAAGCAGTATGGTCAGACGGGCCGACCATATAATACCCTACACAACTTCCACAAAAATCTAACTTTCTGTGGTTCTATATTCTGAGCATGGACAATATTTCGCGATATTTGAAACCCCTTCACCGTGGGTTGTGTTGTGATGTTCGGCTTTCAATTGTGGCCTATACATCGACATTGTGGCCTATATTAAACATTAAGTTTTTGGTCCACTTCATCCCAATATTATAATCTGACTAGCTGAACCCGCGCCGCTTCCCTGCCCATCCTAAAGTTATTAACATTGTACAGGGACCGTAACGGTTATAACTTATATCAAATCAGGTTAAAAATAACTGTTATTATGTGACCTAAATAAAAAAAATCCACTTTAATTATTTATTTTTTAACGGAAAAAATAAACGTTGATTTTTAACTGTTAAAAATGATTTTTATTTTTTCCGTCAAAAATAAAAGTCTTTTTGGGATTTTTATTTTTTCCGTCAAAAATAAAAGTCTTTTTGTGACTTTTATTTTTTCCGTCAAAAATAACAGTCTTTTTGGGACTTTTATTTTTTCCGTCAAAAATAAAAGTCTTTTTGGGATTTTTATTTTTTTCGTCAGAAAATAAAAGTCTTTTTACGTAAATAAACATATAGAGTTTGGTACCAGTTATATAACATTTGACCTAATAGTCAGGGGAATGATTCTTTAATTTATATTCATGATTTGGTATTTTTTAAATTTTTTTTTTTAAATTTATAACAAATATTTTTTACCTTTGATCTTGATTACTCATATGTACACTTATTGTAATAAGGACAGAGATTTATGAATTGTAATTTTATAACTGATTACAAGTTGTATAAACTTATTTACATAAAAAGAGTTTTATTTCCTGACGGAAAAAATAAAAATCCCAAAAAGACTTTTATTTTCCGACGGAAAAAATAAAAATCCCAAAAAGACTTTTATTTTTGACGGAAAAAATAAAAGTCCCAAAAAGACTTTTATTTTTGACGGAAAAAATAAAAATCCCAAAAAGACTTTTATTTTTGACGGAAAAAATAAAAATCATTTTTAACAGTTAAAAATCAACGTTTATTTTTTCCGTTAAAAAATAATCCTTAACATGGGAACTGAGAGTGTTTTCTCAAGATCACTCAATATCCTTAATGCTCCTCAATACGAATCTATTGGTATATGACACTATTGGTGTCCCATGTCTCTAACATCAAGATTTTTTTGTTCGAATTTTAAAAAATAACTGTTATTTTCGGTCCCTGACATTGTATAGTTAACGTCGAAAACTATTTGTAGGTATTTCGTAGAGTAATATCAGTAATAATTTTGGTCTATGTATTAATATATTTGATTCTATTCAATAGATTACAAATACATTTTTAAATAATCTTTGAATAACGGTGGTAGTATTAAAAACAAATTTAGCTTGACTTTTCCAATCAGTTGTAATAGTACCATACTCAAATATATTTTCTCCAATATTTACATGTTTCTCATTAATCCTTCTAAGACCACTAAAATCCTTCATTTACATTACAACAATTTTTTATGTCTGTATTCTGAATTATTTCCCCATGAGATGATTGGGATCCCTTTCTCACTTCGATTAATATAGCTTATATACCTAAGTATGATCCTTGTTAACTTTGAGTTGTGTATTTTTAATTGTTTCATTGCCAAGAAAAATTCACAATAATGCATTATCACATAATAATATTTTTACCGAACCTAGATATAGTATTGTTATTCATAAGAAACTATGATCAAGTCCGAAGATAGGATTTTGGCATTTTTATAACTTTTATTCCACAGCCAGCATTTCACTTTTGGATATCTCCCATATTGAATTCATAGTCTTTTTCTTCAATGGTGGTTGAATTTTTAAAATTAAAAATCCAAATTTTATTTTTTTTTCACAAATTGACAAAATGTAAAAATTAAAATGTCAAAAATTTTTCATTTTACACAAATTTTATTCCAATATGTAGATAATGGAGAGATGAAAAACACAGACGTTAGCGTAAATACTGAACTGGTGGTTTTTATCATTACTGATAACATAAAAGCACCAAAAATGATGAGTCCAACATTATCGATTTGGACCAATTTTGTTAATTCCTGGTCACTTAAGATTAGTATGTAATTATCTGCGTATCATTGTATGAGCCGATTTATTTAAGATATTCAAATATATGCAAAGAAAATGAATATTAGTTCAGAGGCATGTTTACTGTTGATGCTATAATTCCTCGTCATTGCGGAATTTTCGAAGTTTATCTTGCCTATCTTACTTACATGGGTCGGCATGACTTACAACGAAAATTTCTGTAAAATCTATTTAGCGGTTTTTGTGTCAACAATCAAAAGAGTTTCCATTTTCTACATTTAGATTAATTAAATGCAGTGAGGAGTACATTTTCCCCTATTGTACCACGTATAGGGATAATGCGTATTTGCTACCAAGATACTCAGACAACTTTTGAAGTTGGAATCTGTAACCCTTCTTAAGATATAAGCTTAGAAAATGAATATTAGTTCAGATGTATAATTACTTTCAATGCAATAACTCCATATCCACGCGAAATTTTGGAAGTTTATATAGCCTATATTATTTCCCTCGGATGGCATGATGTGCGATAAAAATCTCAGTAAAATCTGTTCAACGGGTTTTGAGTCTAGAAACAAAACATGTTTTATTTCCTACATGTAGATTATTTAAGTATAACGAAGAGTGCATTTCCACCGATCTTATCTCGCTCATATTTTTATGAATAATGTGTATTCACACTTACGATATACAGATACATTTTGAAGGCGTTATCTGTAACCGTTCTTAAGATAAATGCATAATACATGTTAAGGATATGTTTACTATTGATGCTATAACTCCGCATCCACGCGGAATTTTAAAAGTTTATATAGCTTATGTTACTTTCAGGACATGCCCCGACATACAGTATAAATCTCATTAAGATCTGTTGAGCGGTTTTGGCGTCTATCGGTAACATACAAACAAACAAATTTTTTTCTATTTTATATATATAGATAATCACCGAAAAATATAGGAGTTATCCTTGACCATACCTGGATCCTCATGGAAAATTTCAATGCGATCAGCGCTATATGTCCGCACTCTTGTTTACTCGCCCTCACGTGTAAATATTTAAGTGTAACCGCCGCATCCGAGTACATACGACAATATAATAGATATCAATTTAAAGACCAACTTCTTGAGCCTATGTCCTTCAGTATTAAGGGACCCCCCCATTCCTGATTTTAATTTTACAAGATTTTCAATGGGCTGGTAAATCAATACCAATGCTTATTAATGTTTGTAACTTTGCATATATATATATATATATATATATTTGATGATTTAAAAGAGAAGAAAAATAATTTACAAAAATTTTTTGTTATTGCTTTGTTGTTGTTTTTTGTAATGATAACTCCCCACTGGAACATCGGAATCCGGAAATTCCAACGATGTTAGAAAGAGCACATGTCTGTCGCTCCAAAATTAACAAAATGGTGGACCTTTGAAAAAATATTTTTGGAAAATCGCCAATTTTTTACCAAAACCCAAGTTAAAAAACCAGTAAGGAAAGTAGTAAAGTCGGACGGGGCCGACTATATGATACCCTTCACCACTATGGGTATATTAAACAGGACTATTAACATGAAATTGGATGAAATAAAATATGTGATATTTATCTAAATGTGAATCTACCTAGATCTGTCCATAAATTATGTAAATCGACTTCAAACAAATATAAATAGGTCATCCGTTGGGCTATGCCTGTACTTTTAGAAAACGCAACTACGTAATTCTATGCTCAATTTTGTACGTTGTGCAAAATTTGATGTCAATCTGACTAACATGAGGAGTTTGATTACTTGAAATCGGGCGAAAATGTATATGGAAGCTCTATCCAAATATTAAGCGATTTCAAACACACTTGTCACAGGTTATGTTATACTAATTTTAGAACGTTTTGTTCCTATTGGTTTCTTGGTGCGTAAATTACTTAAAATCAATCTATAAGGCAGACATCACTCTAGTCTAAACTCAGTACGTTATGCCAAATTTCGTGCAAATCGAAGGATATATAGGGACTTTGATGCACCATTTACATGAAATCGGACGAAACTATATATGGGAACTATATCTAAATCTGGACCGATTTTCACTAAACTTGGCAGGCATCATTCTAGGCTCAATTCAGTACGTTATGCCAAATTTCGTGCAAATCGAAAGATATATTGGGACTTTGGTGCACCATTTACATGAAATCGGTCAAAACTATATATGGGAGCTATATCTAAATCTGGACCGATTTTCTTGAAACTTGGCAGACATCACTCTAGGCTTAATTCAGTACGTTATGCCAAATTTCTATATATGGGAGCTATATCTAAATCTGGACCGATTTTCACGAAACTTGGCAGGCATCATTCTATGCTCAATTCAGTACGTTATGCCAAATTTCGTGCAAATCGAAAGATATATAGGGACTTTGGGGCACCATTTACATGAAATCGGACGAAACTATATATGGGAGCTATATCTAAATATGGACCAATTTTCTTGAAACTTGGCAGACATCACTCTGGGCTAAATTCAGTACGTTATGCCAAATTTCATGCAAATCGAAGGATATATAGGGACTTTGGGACACCATTTACATGAAATCGGACGAAACTATATATGGGAGCTATATCTAAATCTGGACCGATTTTCACTAAACTTGGCAGGCATCATTCTAGACCTAAATGATTAGGCTGTACCAAATTTCGTGCAAATCGAAAGATATATAGGGACCGTTTACATTAAATCGGTTAAATATATATATGGGAGCTATATCTAAATCTGAACCGATTTTTCCCAATTTCAATAGGGTTCGTCCTTGGGCCAAATAAGTGACCTATGCCAAATTTCATCCAAATCGGATCATAAATGCGACCTGTACTTTGTTCACAAAAATACATGGACAGACAGACAGACGGACGGACATGCATAAATCGACCTAAAAAGTGATTCTATGCATATTCTCAAAAGGAACCATGTGTCTATCTCGTTTCCTTTTGCCTGTTACAAACATATGCAGAAAGACATAATACCCTGTACCACAGTGTGGTGAAGGGTATAATAAGGAAGATCTTCACCGATTGGCTTTATCCTAGTTCATACGATAGCTATACACTCACAGAGAAACGTGTAAAAATTTGGAATCGATTGGGTCATTAGTTTTGGAGTTATCGTGCCCGCCATTCACAAAGGAGAAAAATGCGTTTAAAGTTTGAGAAGCCTTTCAGCCGTCACCTTATGTTGACATAATAAATCGGCTATATCTTCAAGAGTTCTTGGATTTTCTCTTGAAATTTTGTAGGGACATTCTTAAATTAGTGTGGATTCGAATTAAATCAAAAAAATTTTTGATCCATGTAGAATTTGGGCCATAATTGCGGCCTCTGGAGCGACCAGAAGATCAGACAAAAATAAAGTTTTTGGTACATTTCATCCCCTAAATATCAACCGATCTTTACCAATAACAAGAGGGGTCTTCATTGGCCCGATCGCAAAAGGTATCAAAAAAAAAAAAAAAAAAAAAAAACGCCAACACTCCAGAAGTTGTAGACGCAGGCACGGCTAAACTGTTTTGTTTGTTGCTGTATACTAGCAACACCAACAAAGTCGTTGTGTGCATTTGTCGCGATGTGACAACACACAACAGTGGGAAAGGTATGGTATTGTTTGTAAATGCCTTGTTAACCTCGAAGTGAGGCACCAGCGAAATTCTCATGCACTTTATGTCGTTGGTCAGCTAAGTACTTCGCTTTGTTACAAGAGACATTTGGGTATGAAAGGTTTTTTGTATAGAAGCAATAGCTTCTGGGGAGAATATCCCAACAAATTACTAAGGGAACTGATGAGGATCAGTGGCGTGATCCGAAACTATAGTCTTCCCTGCCTTACCCCTCGGCAAACAATGCCATACATTCCCCACTAATAAATTGTTTTAATTTAATTAAAATGAAGAATGAGAACGTTTGTAGCGCACACACATACACCAATGAACTAACTTAAATTTTAAGCATATCACACTACATAAAATTCAAAAGTACTTACTTTATAAAGTTGATAAAAACAGCATTGATGTTGAAAATATTCGTAATGCCGCCTCATGCAATAAGCAAATACCACAAAGGAAACAGTTCATAAAACTATGCTGCATACTTCTGTATTACAGTGTGTATATGTGCTTGATAATGACTCTTTACATTGTTTATGTTATTTTACAACAGTAGTGCTTTACCAAAAGATATATAGTAATGATAATAAATGTTACACCGCTAATGTTATTTAACAGGGTATTGGTTTATTAAAGGAGTATTCTGTTAACAGAGTATGCTTTTACATTTTGTTCATTTTTTTCATTGTCTTTACAAGAGCTCTGTTTCTGCTTCTGCTTCAGTTATTATTATTTGAGATCAGTGTTTAATCATTCTTGTACTGTCTATACCAAACAAAATATTCATCTGATTCGAAAGAAAGGAAAAAAAGAGAACATGATCTGTAAAAATTTATATAATATGAAATACTGAAATATTGTGATATGCTGTTCAAGAAATAATTTATAAATATTGAGTGGAAGCAAGGATCTATTTGGAAACAATTGAAAATCCTGGTAATTTAAAAGGTAATTTGTTTAAAGGTATAAATATCGTCCTAAGGATACGATAAAAAACATTTTCGATAATAGGTGAATTCGAAAAATATTAAAATGCAAATCAATACTTTTTTAAACCCCGTCACACGTTTTCTTCACAAAATTCGGGAACTTCTACTTTCTTTCATTATTGATTTCTAAGAGAAAACATTAAAAAACTCAGTGAAATGTTTCAACTGTACATAAATTTATCAGTGACAAAGTTCTGAAAATTAAATCGAATATTACTAAAGCGATCAACCATACCTTGTTTCAATTTGTAGTCATACAAGACTTCCAATCATTTGCAGCAATAAAGTCTGCCATTATTTTTTTGCCAACGGTAACTAATAGAATTTTTATTTTTCAATAGTGAAAAATAAAAATTCTATTAAAAAAATAATAAAAAATAATAATTTTATTTAGGCTCACAAAAACGTCATATTAGACTACATAATTATATCGACAATCCATTGTCCCCCAATTTTTGGTGGAGACAGGAGAAGTTCAATTCAGTCGAAAATTTTAATCTAAAATCGTTGGTTTACCCAGGTCGAAGCAATCCACTGGACAGCTACGGCTTGGGAACACAATTTCTTGGCAATTGTTGAACATTCAACCTAAACCTATGGAGGCCCTAGCCTGGTCAATATTTCGTTATATTTGCACCCTCTTGACCGATTAGAGATCAACAGCACATCTTTCTTACACTGACATATTTTCCGAATATTCCAATATTCAGTACAGCCCTTTTAAATACTTGTCCAGATCCCCTTCACCGTGCGTTGTATTGTGAAAAAAAACAAAAAATTAGTTTTCAGTCCACTTCATCACAAAATTTTAATCTTATCATCACCGAAAATTATAGGCGTTGTCCTTGACCACACCTGGATCTTGAAGGAAAATTCCAAAGCGATCAGCGCTATTTTTCCGCCCTCTAGTATGGTAATGGTTTATTAAATAATATCTGAGTATGTAAGCACCTGTAAGTATTTAAGTGTAACTCCCACATCCGAGTACATACGACAATAAAATTGGTATCAATTTAAAGGTCAACCACTCTTGGATATAGTATCAATTTATCGGGTATATGTCCTCCAGAAGTAAATAAAGATATATGTCAAAGAATACAAATTTTGTAATTTTTCACACAAAAGTATGGGTCCATTTGACCCGCTGAATATTGGCAGATCTTTATCACAACAGGCATGCTTATTCTTTGGTCCGATCCCTTTCTCCATGCAAAAATTCGCGATATTTAGGCCATAATTGCGGCCTCTGGAGCGACCAGAAAATCAGACAAAAATAAAGTTTTTGGTCCATTTCATCCCCTAAATATTAACCAATCTTTTCAAAAAACAATAGGGGTCTTCATTGGCAAATTTCATGCAAAATTTCGTGAAGATTGGTCTATAACTGTGGCCTGTATCGTGTATACAAATTATAATGGACAGACGGACGGACGGACACACATGTCAGCTGGTCGAGATATGACGATCGGTATACTTAAAGGTGGGTCTAGGACCAGTATTTCGCGGGGTTAGGGTATAACAACATAGTTGTGTAGGGTATAAAAATTACATACATTTTTGCAAAATTACTAATTTGTTTAGTGCAACTGCAATTGAATTTCGAAATATATTTCAGTACTCGACTTTTTGAGAGTACATCTATAATTTTTGATGCAAAAATTAAGAAAACATTTTTTATTATAATCTCCGCTTTACGGCTAATGAGGGTATATATACTTTGCTACGGCAAAAATGTGCCTCATCCGTCTGCGTGTCTGTCTGGCTGGCTGATGTGCAAGATAACTCTCAAAGGGAGTAACCAATTTCCTTCAAACTTCGCACATCCGATTTCAACTAAACTCTTCAAAACCTAATATTTTATCGAAACCTGTATAATGTTGGAAGATGGGACTCATTAGTCCATTCCTTCTAGTATCTCCCCTACAAAGGGTCAATATTTCGAAAACTTGTAAATCTCATATTAAGCGAACGCAATATCCAATTTCATCCAAACTTTGCACAACGCAATATTTTTACCAATCCTATCGGTCCTCTTCTTCTGGTACCTCTCACACAAAGTGTCAACATATTGAATATTCATAAATGTGATATAAAGCGAATGGAATGTCGATTTGGTCTAAGCTGTGCACATAGTAATATTTCTTTCAAACTTAAATCTAGTTCGAACATGGGGAATATCGGTTCACTCCTTCTGGTACTTAATTGGGAACAGACCATCGGATTTGAATCAAACTTTGACACCCTAATATTTTAACTAAACCTGTATAATGTTAAAAAATGGACGATTATACACGCGGAAGATATTAATTCAACCAAACTACCATATATGGGCAATATTGCCAATTTTTTAACATAGTTGAAGCGGAGGTTCACCCCTTTATAACTCGGGAATTACTTAAGTATATGAAAAAAGTGAATAGTTTTGGGTTAATTGATCTGTCGTTGCAAACTGTTCATGATATTGACCTCCAAACTTTATTTTGGTAGATGCTGTGTCTACTTTAATGTAAAACCAGTAAGGAAAGTACTAAAGTCGGACGGAGCCGACTATATGATACCCCTCACCACTATGGGTATATTCAACAGATGGGATCCTAACGGACGTCGCATTTTTGAAGGACCATTATACTAAATTTTGGTCAGATATAGAGTTGCTTCTTACAATGGGAAATTATGTAAATAAATTTAAAGCAAAATATCGAAATCTAAACCGATATCTTCATTTACTTATAAATCCAAATTTCGTGAAAATCGAAGGATATACTTTGGTGCACCATTTACATAAAATCGGACGAATATATATATATATATCAAATTGATGCCAGTGGGCAAAAATTTTAATTTTTCTAAAGAAAATGCATTTGCGGTTTTGTTGGTGGCAAAATTGTCGTTCAGCCCCCTGGCAGTACTGGCGCCCACAAAGTTTATCATTTACGCTAAAACTAATTATAAATGGACAATGCAATGATGACATAATTTGAAATGCAAACAAAAACCATAACCGTCATCACAAACAACAACATCGCTATCAGCAGGAGCTACACGGACGACAACGTCCCAAAGAAATATATTGTTACGTTCTTGGATTTTACTTAATCCCGTGTAGACGTTGTTTTATTTCCCAATACAGCTCGTACCAAATAAAACGCGAGTTCTTTCGGATTACGATTATTACAATGATTTTATTCACACAACTTTACTTTGCACTTTACTTTACTCGACGGTTTCAATTCGCGATCTGATTCACAACTGACTGACTGCCTTTCCATTTCCCCTATTTATATGAGCCTCGCCTGTCGCTACAGAAGTTTCTAGACGATTTGGTAACACCTAGATTACGAACAATCTACAAATGCAACAAACACATACAACCTTACAGTGAGTAAACAATAACAACAACACATATACAGGCGAGGGGGTAACAAAGAAAGAGGAATTAAGCGATCATCAATGATGACGTTTAACAAAAATTGTACGTCAATATCAAAATAGAAAATGGTGGAAGCTGTGTCTACTTTAATGTAAAAAAATGTTTAAAAACAGGTTGAGGCGAACCAGTTTTTTTATGTTCTCTATCGATTTGTGACTAAGCCACTCATTGCACGGTCTTCGTGTCAAAATAAAACTAGAAGCCAACAAAATGGGGACTACGGCCCTTATGTATCATTTTTCAAGATGTTGACTGCATCTACCTTTAAATGATGCTGACATTTTGAAGCTCGATTTTGAGTGTTTTTTTAATTGTACTTCTCGCTTTAATACGCAAACAAGAATTTCCAAAAATCGATTATGTTGTAGTCGCGAATCTGCGAAATTTGAAATGTATTTTGTGTATGTAGTATGCACAGCTTCAGAGTAATACTCATCCGAAGGTCCGAATTTTGTGCGATCAAATTTCTAAAAAACCTTTTTTTCGGGCCAAATTTTTAGATCTGTCAACTGAATGATATGGGTGCACGCGATCAATAAGGTTTTTTACGTTTCGGATGATATAAAATCTTCTTCGTGAAAATCCATATACTAGAACGGCGGGAACTGGCCTTCCAAAAACACGAAATTTGGCAAAAAATGTTTTTGAAAATATCGCGGATTTATTTGCGTTTTCTGTGTATCATTTCCGCTTCAATAAATGACCTCATACGGATTTTGATCTTTTTCGAAAAGAGAACTTTAAAAACTTCAGCCGAAAGAGAGATGTACGCAATTTATCTCAAAAATAGATTGTGCTGGCACATCCACGGTTCTTAATGGACCACATTGAAATCGTATAGATCGATGTATTTTTTTAGGGTGCACACCGAAATCGGATGCGCGTTAATGGCATATGGAGATTTCGGAAATTATTCGCGTTTTACGATTTTTTGGGTACTTCAATGTAACGTGCGGCACATCTTAGCCGTCAAATGAAATTTCGCAAAATATATATGGATTGGAAGATAAACTTCAGTACTTCCTGGAAACCGCATGCGCATCAAATGATTTTGAGAATTACGCGATTTAGACGCAATTTATCTCAAAAATAGTGTGAGCTGGCACATCCATGGTTCTTAATGGACCACATTGAAATCGTATAGATCGATGTATTTTTTTAGGGTGCACACCGAAATCGGATGCGCGTTAATGGCATATGGAGATTTCGGAAATTATTCGCGTTTTACGATTTTTTGGGTACTTCAATGTAACGTGCGGCACATCTTAGCCGTCAAATGAAATTTCGCAAAATATATATGGATTGGAAGATAAACTTCAGTACTTCCTGGAAACCGCATGCGCATCAAATGATTTTGAGAATTACGCGATTTACACGCAATTTAAAATGTATATTTCATAATATTATTTTATTTTAAGATTTATTCCTATTTATAGAATTCTAAGATTTATCGGAAGGCTCTTGATATAATCCGCAAGGCGTATACTTTACACAAAAAGTGATAATTATTATATATGTCAATTTTTCGGCGAAATTCGGGTAAAATAGCAGAATAACCCCAAAATTTTTTTCTGAAATTTCTCGTATACAATTAAAAAAATAAATATGATGACATTGTTTTTTCGAACCAAAAACTAATATTTTTCCTCTATATCTTGTTTTGTTGTATCTTTTGTTTTGTTGATTTAGAAACCGCTACACGGACTTGTGTGATTTTGATATCATTTGATTCATCATGGTGTTTAGATTATGTAGATATTTTTAAATTATTTTGTAGGTGTGTGTATGTCGTTAATATAATGAAAATATTGACGTAATCTCCTATATTTTTATTATTTTTCTCATATTTCGCGAATATGTGCAGCTTTATAGTGATTGTTATAATATATTCATATTCTTATTTTACGGCGTAATTTTAAGATGTGTTTCTTATGCCCAAAATTAAAACCTCGATAACTTTTGGGCGCATCAACCAAAAATTTGATCGCGAACGGTTTCGGAGTCATAACATTTTTCTCTATATGTGTACCAAAAATCATTGATGTGCCACAAAAACAAAAAAGCTGATTTTTTGAAAATGGAATATTAAAAAATTGGCAATATTGCCCATATATAATTTTATTTATATTAAATTCCACAACTGAGTGAGTGGTTGACTGGCTTTCATAGGACTGGCTTGGTTGACTGGCTTGGTTCATAGGAAAGTCAATAAGGGAAATAAACTTTTTTTATTTATTTCTGTTGTTATTGCGTTATCTAATAAAATTAAGAATTTTTAAATCAAATGCTGCAGCAGGGCTATTATTTTTTATGACACCATTTCTTTTTTTTTGTTAATGATAAATGAAATGTATACGAAATTCTTATATACTAGAGGCGAAGATGCTGTTAAATTGATATGAAAGTCATAATTCATAAAATTAAAATGTGTTAACATTTTTATGGGATAATATATAGAAGTAGTTAAATGTGGACATATTTCTTCCACTTTTCGAAAAGGTAAAAAACTAACATTCTGGGAACTGAAATTTAAATATCTATATAATTAGCCTCCATTATGTGGTGTGTTTTAAAAATTCCTAAAATCTGTCGGGATCTTTATATGGGAATTTTTATATTGCGTAATTTGGAAAAAAAATGTTCGAAATTAACGACACTCAGGTTGGAAAATTGGGTTGGAAAATTGCACTGTCTAAAATTTAATCTCAAGCAGACACCCATTGATATATGTAAGCTACGATATATCTATATCTGAACCGATTTCAAGCAAAGCTGCCAGATATTAATTTATATTAATTCAGTACGTTGTGTCAATCGGCCTAGCTATGGATCTTTAGTGCACAATTTACTTAAAATCGGACGAAAATATATATAGGAGGTGTACACATCATTCTAGACTTAATTCAATACGCTATGCCAAAATTCGTGCAAATCGAATGATTTTCAGGAACTTTTGTCCAACATTTACATAACATCGGTCGAACTATATATGGAAGCTATATATAAATCTGAACAGCTTTTCATGAAACTTAGCACACATCATTGGTGACTTAATTTAGTACGCTATACCAAATTTCGTGCAAATCGAAAGATATATAGGCACTTTGGTACACCATTTACCTTAAATAGGACGAAAATATATATGGGAGTTAAATCGAAATCTGAACCGATTTTTCACAATTTCAATAGGGTTCGTCCTTGGGCCAAATAAGTGAGCTATGCCAAATTTCATCCAAATCGGATCATAAATGCGACCTGTACTTTGTTTACAATTTAACATCAACAGACGGACGGACGGACATGCATAAATTGCCTCAGAAAGTGATTCTATGCATATTCTCAAAAGGAACCATGGGTCTATCTCGATTCCGTTTGCCTGTTACAAACATATGTACAAAGACATAATACGCTGTACCACAGTGTGGTGAAGGGTATAATTAAACTGGACATTATAATGGGGCTATTTGAAAAGATTAACCTTTAGAGATAACGCGGGTAAAGCCCTCAAAATACCGACAATTAGTCGCTTCCATTATATTGAAGATTTACCAGAACGTAAAACAATATTAATAATTTTGGTAGGTAATTTTGATATACCATGAGAATCTAGAACCAATTCAGTAGAAAATGTACTACTTACCGGAAAATTGGGCCAATATTGGTAATTTTGAGTAGTAGTAATTTTGATCATTTTGAATAGGAGGATTTTCTAACCACTAATAACACAAAATACCAAATTGCACCTAATTAGGTTGAAAAAGTACCCAAAAGCTTAAAAAACTTGCCAAAAGCTTTAATTGCAATATATCATATTTGGTTCAGCTATATGAAATATAAACCAAAAAGGAAAGTAGTAAAGGGCCGAACTGGGCCGACTATATGATACCCTTCACCAATTTGGGTATATTCTAGATATGTATCCTAACAGACGTCGCCATTTCGGAGGAACATTGATGTGAAATTGAACGAACTTAAATATGTCATCATCATCATTATCTATATGTAAACCGACTAACATCAATCACTACACATGCCATTTTGCAACCTATGCTAAATTTTGTAAATCAATTTTATATTTTCAAGAGTTTCAATGGGCTGGTAAATTAATACCAAAGCTTGTTAAGGTTTGTAACTTTGAAGATATATATATGAAGATTTAAAGGAAAAGAAAAATAATTTACAAAATTTTTTGTTATTGTTTTATGAGAAAAAAGTCCTTATTTTTGATGGCGGGCATGATAACTCTTCACTGGAACATTGGAATCCGAAAATTCCAACGGTGTTAGAAAGGAAGATCTTGACCGATTGGATTTACCCCGGTTCATACTATAGCTATACACTCACATAGAAACGTCCCAAAATTTGGAATCGATTGGATTATTAATTTTTGAGTTATCGTGCCCGCCATTCGCAAAAACGCCATTTTGGGAAAAATGCGTTTAATGTTTGAGAAGCCCTCTTGCCGTCACTTGATGCTAGCACAATAAATCGTCTATATCTTCAAGATTTTTTGAGATTTTCACTTGAAATTCCATGGGGGTGTCCCCATAAAGCAAACTTGACATCCGCTATTCGGTAGGACCAATAGGTCGAAATTAAAATCCGACTAAAATATATATAGGAGGTATGTGTAAATCTGAACCGATTTCAAGAAAACTTGACACATTGAAGGTTGTACTAACTTCAGAACATTGTACAGAATTGTGTGCCACTCGGCCAAACGTTGCGTCTTAAGTGCACAATCATTATAGACTTAATTCAGTGTGCTATGCAAAAATTCGTGCAAATTGAAAGAAATATAGGGACGTGCACCATTTACGT
>NW_026884442.1:0-54801 GCF_032173495.1 Musca vetustissima | reverse complement strand
CTTCTGCCTGTTACAAACATAAGCACAAAGACATAATACCCTGTACCAGGGACGTACGCAGGGGTGCGGCCCGGGGGGGCCAGAGTAGTTTCTGACTTCCACGAGTCGTCCTGATGGTCCCATGTTGTCTAGGGCCACAAAAATTTGCAGAGGGGTGGAGGAACACCTTAATAAGATCCCAAAAAAAAAAATAACTAA
Organism: Musca vetustissima; assembly: GCF_032173495.1. Classification (NCBI taxonomy): domain Eukaryota; kingdom Metazoa; phylum Arthropoda; class Insecta; order Diptera; family Muscidae; genus Musca; species Musca vetustissima. The sequence goes on along the minus strand of NW_026884442.1, from coordinate 54,603 downwards.
AAAAGATTAACCCATTCGAAAGCTATAACGTGTTTACTATGATTGTTTTAGATAGATTATCATTTAAGCATGGATTTAAATATATATTATTTTAATGTATATATAATTTTGAGTTCCTACATCCAGATCAGATCCGTATAGACTAATTTACAACAAAAAATCGGACGATAGTCCAATTTTTTAATGAGTTACAGAGCTATCTTTGGATGGGTTCAAATGTACCACGGTTATGGATCTACGTAGGTAATAACTTTAAAAAATTTTAAAAATTATATATGTGGAAAAATTTTTTTAAATTTTTTCTTCGATTATGTGTGAAAATATCTCAAGAATGATTCCTCAAAACTTTTATCCAAATATCTCCATTATTAAAAGTTTTACAGCATTTTTATTCGAAAAAAGGTACAAATGTACCCGGTTATTGACCGTAGGGTTAAGAAATTTATTTTGCAACAAAAAAGCTCCTATCGCGCCATGTAGAAAACATTGGGATAGGGAAAATTCGATCAAGATGAAAAGACAAGAACTAGAGATCACTAGCGCTTAGAAATATACAATCTAAAATATCGCATGTTGAATTTATAGTTAATCCGTCCGACAAAATGTTTAGTTGCCGACACACTCATAAACACTATAATTTTCTTCCTAAAATTATAATTATGTACGTAAGTGATGCAATAATGAATTAAGAATTATCGATCAAAAGATTGCCGCTCAACCTCATTGAGAGAATATTTAATTGCACAAAAGCATCATTAATGCTGTCGATTCTTATAAATACACAATAATCATTTAATTTTCGAAGGCATACATATAAATACTATATGTTTATAAACGTTTATTTACTCATATACTATGTATGTATAAATAAATTCCTTTTATCTCATGCCATTACTGCCGAAAAAAATAAAAGCAAGAAAACCCGTCACTTAAGAAGATGAATATCAACTACGAAACATTTTTCTTTGCCGCAAAAGACATCAATTGGTTATAAGTTGAAACTCAAATATTTACAATTTTATTTTCGTTTTTATTTTTTTGTTCATGGTACGTCTTTAGCAAGAAGATGCAAAGTGAAAAAGTTAATCCAGAAATGCACTTATTTTGCACTGTTTGCATATTCAATAAATAATATTTGTGCAGTTGTGTGCCGAGCAGAGTATTTATTTGCAAATTTGCATATTGCAGAGCATTTTAAATGTACATACGTTACAACAACAACAAACAAATCGGAATAAATGAATATGCATGCATGCTTCATACATGCAACAACGAGAGACACTACGACTATATATGCAACAGGTATTTCGTATGCCATATAGAGATGTTAGTCGTACTCCGGGTTGAAGGTACATCGATGTGACTTTAACAACATCTCGAATATTCAATAACTGAACAACACTTCAAGGTGTTGTATGGTGAAAAGATCTACTACTACTACTACAACTACCAGTCGAACGTACAACCAGTTAGTCAGTCAGTCGACAAGTAATTCAGTTCCTGCTGCTGCTGATTCTTCTTCATCTCCATTGCATACCCATATCATAAGTTATGCCAAATGTAAATACCAACAAATAATAATAATACAAAACCAGACCGAAAAACCAAAAACTTAAAATCAATAATTGAGTGTTCGTTCGTACTCACCTGCACATATCGATATACGCAGGGCTGGATGGCTGTCTGTATGTGTGTGAAATTGTGTGCATTGGATAATGTAAAAAGTAAGCAAAACATCAGTAATCTTATATACACAAAAAAGGGCAACTGGATTACATGTCGAGAAATACACTGAAAGAAATGAGAAGAATATTGTGAAATGTAGTGGTTGTTATAAATTGCAATAAATTTTGTAGAAAATCTGTAAGTTAATATAATACCTAAATCGATCGGAACTTTTGTAACCAAATACCAAAATGCAGATAAAAAATTTAGGAAAAGTTGGTCGAGGACCTTGAACATACCGGAAATGAGAAATGATGGCTATTTAGAAACATGGACTTATATTGAAAAGGTTCTGTGAAGAATGCTTACTCGTCAAGGTACCGGAATGCAAAATTCAAGCAGACGTAGGACCCATATTTATTATTTTGGTAGAATATTTGCTAAACCAATGAGTACTCAAAATATCATTCCGTATGCTGCAGCACAGAGCACTGTGGCAAATTTAATCGCGATCAGGCAAATTTTAGTTATTTGGTGCAATTGCGACAATTTGCAATGAAACGAGCTAAAATATAGAAAAGAGCTGTAGTTACATTTGAACCAATTTCTGTAAAATTCAATACACATCATACCAGGCGTAGTTTTGTACGATGTGCCAAATTTCGGCGCAATCGGAGACACTGTGGAATTTGGTATACCATATAGACTAAATTGATTAAAAATATATATTGGAGCTATAAATCAATTTGAACTCATTTCAACAAAAGTTATACACGTTCTTCTAGACTCACTTTGGAACACTATGACAAATTTTGTAAACATCGCATCATCTCAGGGTGTGCACCATTTACATACAATTGGGCGAAAATGTATATGGGAACCTTACCTGAATTCAAGAGAACTAAACATACGCGCGTTGCAAAATGCCATCAAATTGAATGAAACTAAATATTGGAGCTATATCCCATCGCAGATAAAGTGCTACCCAGCGTTCTGTGTGAACGACTGAAGCCAATGGTCACTGATATTATTGGATCTTATCAATGCGGCATCAGATCTGGAAAATCCACTATAGATCAAATTTACACACTGCGCCAAACCCTGGAAAAGATCCATGAAAATACATCGACACATTCCACCTATTCGTCAACTACAAAGCCGCATTCGACAGCTAAATCCGCTCAATAGGTTTTAAAGCCATGTTTTGTTTCGGCATTCCTGCAAAATTACAGGATACAATACAGGATAACTTTAACTGACCCAAGGTCAGCAGTTAATGTCGGAAAGGACCTTTCGGAGCCCTTCAATACCGATCGAGGAAAAGGTCATACGAGATGCAAATGTGAACAGAAATGGTACTCTGTACACCAAACAGAATGGGTCTTACATTGCGAGCGGTAACAGCCACCTTTAAACGAATTGAGAAGCAGTCCGGCATAGTGGGACTGACAGTAAATATCGAAAAGACCAACGCGCAAGACGTCCAGTAGACTCGGACCAACTGTGGAACTTGAAGACTACAGCTTCGAGTTGGTGTACGATTTTATATGCCTCGGTACCGTCATAAATAAACCTACTAACATCAGCTTTGCAATCCGGAGAAGAATAGTTTTGGGCAAGAGATTTTACTATGGTTGGAGTAAGCAATTCAAAATCAATGCCACATTTCGCTAGACCAAACTACAAGACGTTTGTTGTATGAATCAGAAACATGGGTACTTGCGCAAGTCGATGAGGCAGCTCTTGGGATACCTAAGAGAAAAATTCTCCGAAGAACTATGGGTCATCCGTGTCGATGGTTAATATCGACGTCGAATGAACCATGAGTTGTACCATCTATTCGCGGACATAGACATCGTCAGACTACGTTGGCTAGATCATGTTAGAAATGTATGAGGATGCCCCTGCTCAAAAGGAACGCCACGAATTCGATGGCAAAATCAAGTGGAAGAGAACATTTCAAAACATGGTATTTCAAATTAGAAGAGCTGCGCACAGGACCCAATTTTCAAACAATCGATTAACAGCTAAATAGTTTGGAAAATGTGGTTAGAGCCAGACTAGAAATCACAAAAAGTAAGGCTGGACGGAGGTTATGCCAAAAAATGGGTGGAATGGGGGTGTTTGAGAGAAAAATTTCCGAAAGATCTATGGGCCGATTTGGAACAGTGTAATGTATATATTTCCATCCGATTTAAGGTAATTTCCATCCGATTTAAGGTAATTTGTGCACCAAAGTCTCTGTAAATCATTCGGCTTGCATGAAATTTGGCATAGCGTACTAAATTAATTCTAGAATGACGTGTGCTAAGTTTCGATATTTATATATATAGCTCCCATATATATTTTCGTCCGATTTTATGTAATTGCTCCAAAGTCCCTATATATCTTTCGATTTGCAGGAATTTTTGTATAGAGTATTGAATTAAGTCTAGAATGATGTTGCTAAGCTTCATGAAAAGATCCATAGCTAGAAGTAATATAAATAAGTCTCTAGCAAGTTTCCCTGAAATCGGTTCAGATATAGATATATAACAAAAACGCGACGTCTGTTAGGATACATAAGTGGTGAAGGGTGTCATATAGTCGGCCCAGTCCGACTTCACTACTTTCCTTACTGTTTTTTTTTTTTTTTTTTGGGCCTGGCACCAAAAAGAATAGACTGATTTTCCCATCTTCGAACTTGGTTTTATACATATTGAAAATTTCCACCCTTTGTGCGGAAGTGAATCAATGGGTACCATTTTCGGACGCTGAATAAAGGTAATATTGTTTGCAAAGTTTTGTTCAAATGGGAGAGTTCGTTTACACGATATTATAAAATTTGTGGGGGAGGTAACAGAAGGAGTATGCTGATGCGCACGATAACTCTCGAAGGGACTCCCTTCGGGATTTATCGTGCACATATGCATACAGACAGACGGATGGAAAGAACAAGAGGTATGCGCCAATAATTCTATGAGGGACATTTTTGCCCTATCAAAGTGTCTATTTTCTCATTAGTCATACGGCTGATGGTATAAAAATGGGGATTCTGCCACAGCCACATATCGTGTTTTAGATCTAATCATCCAACTACGCAAGCAATCGGCAAAATTGCGGTTCCGTAAATTGTAAGGCCTGTGCTTCAACGTTTTGCTAAATATCTGTGTCCATAAAATAAATAATATGTGTCGATCCTTGTCCTTCCCAGGTATTAGGACTGCAATTAGATCTAATATTACATCCATATAAACTAAAACCCGCTGATCATTTTTACAAAGTTGTAGATACGTACAATGGGGGCTTGAACAATAGACAGAGGACAGCAATTGTTTTAAACAAACCAGGAAGGAAAGGTGTACAGTCGGTCTGAACCGATTATATGATACCCTTCACCACTTTGGGTATATTACACATATGTATCCTAACAATTTCATCTCGATGTTTCTTCAAAGAAACATATACATGACTTTTTGCAACCTATGGTAAATGTACTTTCATTCGGCCAGATTTAGAGTCGCTTGTGTACAATGAAACAAATTTATAGAAATTGATTTATAGCAAACTTGATACACACTAATCGGTATGCCGCACTGTTAAACATTTAATTTTAATCAGACCCCCGTTCGAAATATAGTAGGAAGTTATGTCTGCAACTGCACCAATTACATCAAAACACAATGTGTCAATCGGACAAACATTAGGAGATTGGTGCACCATTTACCTACAATCGGACGAAAATATATATGTGGGATGTTGTTACGTTCTTTTGTCGGAGTAGAAGCACGTTGAGAAAAGCATGTGGGTTGTTATTATATCCTTGGTTAATCATGTGGAAATACATTGTGGTTTAGTTCTCGAAAAAATATGGAATCTCGAAAATTATTTATAGAATTATGTGTAGTGTGCACAAGTGGTTCGAAAATGCTCATTCTTAAATTAAATATCTAATGTTGTTGTTGTCTAGTTGAATTAATACTAGGCTACAATGGGACTGTATATATTTTATCACATACGCACATACATTCAGAAAATTAGAATATTTTCTCCAAGTGGATTTCACATTAATTCCATTGAAGAAATATAAATTAGAAATTAAAAGTAAATACTATTAACACAATCAATGCTACAACACACAAAACAAATAAAAATAAATTCAACCAAAAATTAAGCAATTAAATAAATAATAACAACAACAACATCCTCTACCACAAGGGACGTAATCGAAAGCCATACCAAAACATGACCATACTTAAGTAAACTACACTCAAGCTCGTAACTACAAATGTTCCAGTTTCCATGGAACGAACACACAATGGTCATACAAAAACTTGCTTTGCTTTGCCTCAAAATTTATTATTACAACTAACTAATATTGTCAATAACATTTTGTAAATGCATAATTTGTTTGTTCAACAAAAAAATCCAACAAAAGACTGTCGTGTGTCTGTCTGTCCGACTGTCAATTTGCATATTAAAAGCAAACAAATATCTAAGTGGCCATCAGCATCATCATCACCGTCGTCATCCTCTCATCATGAGTATATATCGTATGATGGTGGCCCATTCCATAACATACCCTTCGTGTTTATGTTCGCATCGTATTCATCTGCATAATGATTGCTTCATTATGGCTGAGTACAAAAACATTTGGCTAGAAGAAAAACTCGTTTCTAATTTGCCTTACATGCATGTTCAAAAATTAAAAAAAAAACTTAACGCTCGCCAAAGAAACCGAAAAAGAATGTGACAGCATGTCAATGCACAATTTATTAAATATTTTGATTTTAAACGACATAACAAATTGTATGACAATACCAATCACAGTGTACAAACGTCACAGCATTTCTATGACAGGGTATTGCTAGGCGCGTAGAGAAACTATGACCGAGCAAACCTGAAATAATAGCTGAAATTATTGAAATGAAAAATGTATTTTTGCTCCGGCGATAAAGTTTTAATTAGGGATTTTTAAATTTAAACTGTATCAAGTAAAAGCAAGTAAGGAATGTTTAAGAGGTTGATGCGGCCGACTATATGATACACTTCACTATTTTGCGCATATACAAGAACAGACGTAGCATATTTGAAGTACTATTAAAAAATGAAAAAGGAAAATATTCATATGAAGCTATATCTGAATCTGGACCATTTTCTAAAGGACCATCAAAATAACTATACCAAGTGAAAATAGCGTTCGACCATGCCGAACTTTCGATACCCTCCACCATAAGTATACTGACAGATACTTGCCATGAAAATATAACATACCAAAAAGTGGACCTAGCCGACAAACCGATTTGTGTAAACCATTATGTACACCAAATACAAATTTCAGAGATTTGTAATGAAGATGATTCAAGAATCTGAAAAACTTAGAAAGTGGATTATTATTGACAACGAACAAGTGTATAAAATCCTCAAACTACTGCAATTTACAGTGCAAAGTAATATGAAGCTATGCCTAAAGGGGGATTAATATTGATTACATAGCTTGGAATTAGCGAATATTTGGGGCTATCATTATACGTGGGCTATGCCTAATTAATGACCGATATAGCTCAATTTCGAACCCAATCTTTTAATTTTGTATCATAATACTATTCTTCAGGAGGTATCATTTTATAGGGGAGATACCTAAATGCTGGCCGATATATTTTATAACAATATGAAAATTAGAGTATGCCCTTATATGGAATGAGCCGCGAACTTAACAATCTATACGTGGTCGTGGTTCAATCGACGCCGATATTCACCGTCGACGCAGATCGGCACGTAGATCTTTCGGAGATTTTTTCTCTCAAACACTCCAAGAGCTGCCTCATCTGCTTGAGCAAGTACCCATGCTTCAGAACCATATAACAGCACGGATAGTATCAGCGTCTTGTAGAGTGGGAGTTTGGTCTGGCGAGAGGTGGCCTGCTTACTTAGACCATAATAGCATCTGTTGACCAGCAATATTCTCCCCGGATTTCAAAACTGGTCTTATTTGTTTTGTTTATGGCGGTACCTAGGTATATAAAATCGTTCACTACCTCGAAGCTGTAGTTTTCAAGTTCCACAGTTGGTCTGAATCGACTGGACGTCTTTTGTGTTGATACCATTCGCTTGGTCTTCTCGCCATTTACAGCCAATCCCACTTTGGCAGACACCTTTTCAATTCTTTCAATGGTTGCAGTTACCGCCCGCAATGTTCGACACATTACATGGATGTCATCGGCGTATGCGAGTAACATATGCTGTTTGCTGTACAGAGTGTCATTTCTATTCACCTTTGCGTCTCGTATGACATTTTCCCGCAGGATGTTGAGCAGTGTCGTGTAACCGGTTCAACTGTCACCTTGTCTGATTCCTTGTTCGGTATTGAAGGACACCGGTAGGTCGTTTACGACTTTAATTTTTATACCCTACACAACTATGTTGTCAGGGTATTATAGCTTTGTGCAGCCCAAATGTTTGTAACGCCGCGAAATATTGGTCCTAGACCCACCTTTAAGTATACCGATCGTCATATCTCGACTAGCTGAGTCGATCTAGACATGTGTGTCCGTCCGTCCGTCCGTCCGTCTGTCCATTATAATTTGTAAACACGATACAGGCCACAGTTATGGACCAATCTTCACGAAATTTTGCATGTAGGATGGGTTCTGGCCAATGAAGACCCCTATTGTTTTTGGAAAAGATCGCTTAATATTTAGGGGATGAAATGGACCAAATACTAAATTTTTGTCGGTTTTTCTGGTCGCTCCAGAGGCCGCAATTATGGCCCAAACACCGCGAATTTTTGCATGGAGAAGGGGATCGGGCCAGAGAATAAGCATGCATGTTTTGATAAAGATCGTTCAATATTTAGCGGGTCAAATGGACCCTGACTTTTGTGTGAAAAATGACAAAATTTGTATTCTATGGCATATATATTTACTCCTGGAGGATGTAGACCCCAGGAGTTGATAGCATATCCAAGAGGAGTGGTTGGCCTTTAAATTGATACCAAATATAGTGATGTATCTACTCAGATGTGAGAGTTACAGTCAAATATTTACAGGTGCTTACGTATTCAGATATTATTTAGTAACCCATTACCACATTAGAGGGAGAAATATCGCGCTGATGGCATTGAAATTGTTCATGAGGTTCCAGTTATGGTCAAGAACAACGCCTATAATTTTCGGTGATGATCAGATTAAAATTTTGGGATGAAATGGACGGAGAATATAATTTTTTGTGTGTTTTCGAGTAGAGTATAATCCAAAAATCACAACACAACCCACCGTGAAGGTAATCTGGACAAGTAATTAGAAGGACTGTACTGAATATTCGAAAATAGTAAGGAAGAGGTGTTGTTAACCTCTAATGGGACAAGAGAGGGCAAATATCACGAAATATTACTCAGACTCGGAATAAACATCCTCAGAAAGTTAGAGTTCGTGGTAGTTGTGTAGGGTATCGTATGGTCGGCCCCGTCCGACTATACTGCTCCGCTCACTGGTTTACCTTGTGCCAGTTAAAATTATTCTGCATCGACGTATTAATTTTGCAGGAATGCCGAACGCAGACATGGCTTTAGACCCCTCTGAACGGATAGGGCTGTCGAATGAGGCTTTATAGCCGATGGATTTGTCGCAGAGTGAAAATATGATCAATGGTGGATTTGCCAGGTCTGAAGGCGCATTGGTATGGTCCAACTATGTCATTGACCATTTGCTTCAGTCATTCACACATCACGCTGGATAGCACTTTATATTCGATGGGAAGGAGACTTATTCCTCTATAGTTGGTACATATCGTCTTGTCTCCTTTTGTGCGCGGGACACAGGATGCTGAGGTTCCAATAATTGGGCATGCATTTCTCTAGACAAATTGACAAATTGAAACTGACCACCAGTCTTGAATAGTTCGGTTGGTAACCTATCCGCACCTGCTGCTTTACCATTCTTTAGCCGATTGATTGCTAGTCAGACCCCATCTAGCCTAGGTGGTATACACTCTATACCGCCAACTCTTATTGTTTCTGGGGTTCAAAATGATCCATCCAGATCCTCAACATGCTGTCTGTATCTGTCACCAGATTTCCGTCTTCATCTCTACAGGAGGATGTGCCCGCACCAAAGCCTTTCGGTTACTCGTTGGTAAAATTTCCGGAATTCGTTCTGACTCCTGTACATCTCGATTTGTTTTTGCTCACGTTTTTCTTATTCTTTCTTCTTTTCTCTGAAAATACGTTTCTCCTCTCTCAAAGGTTGCTTTTGCTGCAGTTTGTAGGGAGTAGGCTTAAAAGGGCCAATTGGGTCGAACGTAATCATGTTTGACTTGCTTTATAATGCCTATAACATAAATCCAATTTTTTTGCACATGGTAGTATTTTTACCAAGACTACATGAAGTCAGAAGTTGTTAGTCCGATACCTTCCCCACAAAGTGTTAATATTGGGAAACATATTAAATTCATCAAGGGAATGGAGTGTCCCGTAGGTTTAGCATTGTTCACATTGCAATATTTTTTAGCCAACTTAGATAAAGTCCTAAGACCCACCCTCACCGGTCCCCTTCTTGTGGTACCTCCCCCACAAAGTATAAAAAAGGAAAATTTTTTAATCCAATATCAATCGAATGGAATGCTCAACTAGATCTCAACTATGTACATAGTAATACATTTACCAAACACAGATCAAGTCCGAAGATGGGACCCATTGATCAATTCCTTCTAGTATCTCCCCCATAAATGAGTCAATATTTACATTAAATCCGAAGATGGCGTCTAAAGGGCAACATCTCCACACATGATCAACTCCTTGATAAAAACATGTACCTTATATAAACCCAAATAGTAAATCTCGTGTGGTCTAAACATGGCATGCCTTAATATATACTAAATATAGGTTTAGTGCAATTATCGACTTAATAGGCCCAATTCTCACAAACTGTGAGAATTTTTAACACTTCTAATTTTAATAATAAATTTCTGTAGACGTCCGCAAACCATAGTCTGAGGATATATATTTGTCCGCAACCGACTGCACTTTTTAATTTGTGTAATCAGATATCGTATAATATTTTCTGAGCCAAGGTCGGGAAAAAGTTGATAAAAGACGATGCAAATATACAAACATCTTTGAGGACCCTATCTAAAATGTCAAATAATCTCGGCTTTTGGTAATTAGTTGAGGGCCCAATAAAATAAGGACGAAAACTTGACAAATGGCAAAATTGTCCTTGTATGTTCTTAATATTCTCTCCAAGGGTTTTATCAAGATTTGTTTGTTGCGTAATGTCATTTATTTCAAAATTATTTTTAGCAAATGCTTTGATAGAGGATATAACATCTTTAACAGCTAACAAATGAATTTATTAATTCCACACATACACATTGAATTAATTCAACACATACACATACTGACACACTAATAAGTACGTAGTTGTATATCAGCTTCTTGACTATACTTTCGCGTAAGATTTCCCAGGCATATCCTTTTATAATTTATAATTGCAAGTGGCATGCAAGCAGACAGCAGCAGCAAAATGAGCGTCCATTCACCTGGAAAACAATCGTTTCCGGATATTTGACCACAAATCATTTCATTTCTTCTCATTGTAGTCAAATCACGAGCAATGATTTATGCCTTCCCTACACGATGAAGTTTTACTAATCATTGTGTGTGAAATTATATGGAAATTATGTTTGTGATCCTTATGTTTGGCTGATAGAGAAACGGCAGCATATTTAGTCATTGATGTGTACGTATGTGCAAGTAGGTAATGACGGTGTATCTTATTTAAATCAACATTAAGATGCATAGAGTGACTCTGACGGTAATTTGAATAAACCGTACAGACCACCGAATTAATTATACCCTTCACCACAGTGTGGTACAGGGTATTATGTCTTTGTGCATATGTTTGTAACAGGCAAAAATAATTGAGATAGACCCATGGTTCCTTTTGAGAATATGCATAGAATCACTTTCTGAATCGATTTATGCATGTCCGTCTGTCCGTCTGTCCGTCCGTCCGTCTGTCCATGTATTTTTGTTAACAAAGTACAGGTCGCATTTATGATCCGATTTGGATGAAATTTGGCACAGGTCACTTAATTGGCCCAAGGACGAACCCTATTGAAATTGGGTACCCCCCAATATTCGGTATTTTGAGGTTATTTAGCTCGTTTTTTGACTGAATTTGCTGAAATTTGGTACTTTGAGTTCTTATTAGGTAGCAAATCTTCCCACAAAAAATTATAAATATAGGTCAATTTTTTCGGATAGTCCCCATATAAGGGTACCCCCAATTTTCGGTATTTTGGGGGGTTTGATCGCATTTTTCGATCGAATTCGCTGAAATTTGGTACTTTGAGTTCTTATTGGGTAGCAAATCTCCCTACTAAAAATTTTAAATATAGGTTCATTTTTTCGGCTAGTCCCCATATAAGGGTACCCCCGATTTTCGGGATTTTGAGGTTCTTGAGCTCGTTTTATAACTGAATTCTCTGAAATTTTGTACGTTGGGTTCTCATTGGGTATCAAATTACTCCACAAAAAATTATAAATATAGGTCCAGTTTTTCTGATAGTCCCCATATAAGGGTACCCCCATATTTTTGGTATTTTGTGGGTTCTGATTGTATTTTTCGACCGAATTGAATGTAGCTCCGATTTTTAGTTTCGTCCGATTTAATGTAAATAGTGCACCAAACTCCCAATAGTGGTCCGACTAATGCAAAATTTTGCACAGAGTACTGAATTAGGTCCCGACTGATGTATGTGAAATTTTGTTGGAATCGGTTCAGATTTAGATATAGCTGCTGTATATAGTGTCGTCCCATTTTATGTAAATGAAGCTCCATACTGCCAATATTTATTCGATTGAGACAAAATTTTGCACAGAGTACTGAATTAGGTCCCGACTGATGTATGCGAAATTTCTATATCTACAGGATATTGTAGATATAAACATGTCTTACATGTACCCATAGTGGTGAAGGGTATCATATAGTCGGCCCCGTCCGACTTTTGAACTTTCCTTACTGGTTTTAGAATATGTAGGGGAGACTGGGGCACCTTCGGCATCGGGGCACCTTCGGCAATCGCGTTTTCTATATGAAGCTCTCACCGTACATCACTAGTTTCGATACATTGGTATCGAATATCGAAATAAATAACTGACACAAAGTTTGAAATTTCTACCTAATAAGCTTATTTAGATACATAGGTTTTTGTATTTTTATAGATGTTTCTGTAATATTTCAATTCCATTTCGTAAGTATTTCGTGTATAAATCTTTTTAAAATTTTAAGACAATATTATTAAAAAGTAGTTAACGACGATGTGTATTATTATAGAAATATTTAAAAATATAATGTTTTTACAAAACTGATCGAAAAAAATGAAAAAAACTACAAAAAGTACATTCGGGGTACATTCGGCATTTTAAAGTGGGGCACATTCGGCCATATACAGATTGTGCAATATTATTTCCTTAAAATGTTTTTGAGTTTGTCTTTAAAATTAATCCTTTAATATGGTTCGAAATTGCATATATAAGATCAAACGTGCTTGTATTGACGAAAATGCGATAGAAAACCCCTATTTCTGATGGTGTGTGCGACTTTGAGATGTAAACGTCCGCCGCTAGAAAATAAAGCCCTAAAATTCAAACATTGTGTCGCGTATTAAAACCAAATAGAGCCTTTAGAGGATCAGAGTTTCAACCAGACTGATAGCGATGACAATTACCCGGCTATGACTATGGTGCCGAATGTGCCCCATCAAATGCCGAAGCTACCCCGGGTTGGGGCACATTCGGCGAATTTGACTTTTTTTACAAAACTGTAAAATTTTTTAAGTAATACTATTTTTTTATAACTTTTTGGTACTATTTTTTATAATTAAGTGTCAGAGGATAATAATCAGCCATAAAGTTGTATTATATGTTGAATAAGTACTGAGATATAGAGCTCTAAAAAAAAAGTGCCGAAGGTGCCCCAGTCTCCCCTATTAAGCTGCAAATATGTTCAGAAAAATAATGCACCAATATTTTCATATCTGTACGATTAGCACGAAATTTCATTCGACTTACTTTTATTTACTTAGTTGACAGAACATGTTCCATACGCCGAGCATTGAAAAAGGTTTGGTAATGTTGTCTTCAACGTGATATTTCCATCTAATTCGTGGCCTTCCCCTTCAGCTTGAACCATGTATAAGCCTTTTGATATGGGGCATCTTCATCTATTCATACAAAATGTCTTACCGAACGTAGTCGCTGCAGCTCGGTACGTCTGAGGACGTTGGACGGCTATATTCACGATCGACGCAGATCGGCTCATATATCTTAGAATTTTTCTCTTAAACACTCCAAGGGCTGCCTCATCTGCTTGCGCAAGTACTCATGCTCAGACAACAGCGCAGGTAGTATCAGCGTCTTATAGAGTGTGAGTTTTGTCTGATGTAAGGTTCCTTGTTTCTGAATTACATACTTAGACCATAGTAGCATATGCTGGCAAGCACTATCCTTCTCCGAATTTCAAAACTCATGTCATTAGTTTTATTTATGACTGTACAAAGGTATATAAAATAGTTGAAGCTACCTCGAAGCTATATTTCTCAAGATCCACATTTGGCCCGAGTCTACTGGACGTCTTGCGTGTTGATACCATCAGCTTGGCCTTCTCGCCATTTACTGCCAGACCCACTTTGTCAATTTGTTTAAAGGTAGCTGTTACCGCTCGCAATGTTGTACCGAGTGCCATTTCTGTTTACATTTGCGTCTCGTACCTTATCTGAATCCTCGGTGGTGGATTTGCCAGGCCTAAAGCCGCATTGGTTTGGTCCAATAATGTCATTGGCCATTGGCATCTGTCGTTTACACAGCACGCTGGATAGCACTTTATTTGCAATGAGAAGGATACTAATTCCTCTATAGTTGTCACATATTGTCTTGTCATATTTGTGTGCACGGGGCAGAGGATGCTGAGGTTTCAACCATTGGGCATGCATACCTATAGCTAATTAGTGCATCTGACCACCGGTCTTCAATAGTTAGAGTGGCCGATTTGCTCACGTTTTTCTTGTTCTTTCATTTTTTCTGAAAATAATTTTTACCTCTTTCCTTTTCTCCCGATAATTCGCTCCTCGAATAGATCGAACGTCTTAAACATTGATGAATGCCTATCACAAAATTATCAATTTGATTTCTCCTTGCTTGATCAGGAGAAATCCCGGTGATCTTGTGTATATCGAGATGGTTGCCGTTGTCGGATGTTTCCTCATGGAGACTGAATTTTTTCAAGGGTGGGCCATATGTATTTTTGCTTCCGACTTTTGCATTGAAATCTCCTAACAGAATTTTAATATCATGGCCAGGGTAGCGCTCATATGCTATTTCTAGGCGCTTGTAAAATATGTCTTTGGTCTGCTCATTTTTGTCTTCCGTCGGAGCATGGGCGCAAATAAGACTGATGAACTGAGAAGACTGAGAGGAACTTAGATTTTATACGGATTATAGCAATTCGCTCATCTACTTGAGTGAATCTGGAGACGAGGTATTTTATTCTCCTATTATCCATAAATCCGTAGCCAAATCCATTTCTCGTTTCATGGCAGCTATAATACAGGGCGTAATCATCTGATTTACTTACGCCAGTCGCTATCCATCGCATTTCCTGTAAGGCAATATTATCGGCTTTGTACGTCTTGAGTACATCTGCTAAAGCGAAAACTGCACCTGTTGTGTACAACGTGCGCACATTCTAACTACAGATTGCGGTCCTTTATACGATGGCGGGGCTTGCCAACATGGGGGGATTTTCGTTTTCTTTTTCGTAATAGGAGGGGGTTTTCGAGTGTGGGCAACAAACCCAACGCCTCAACCCATCCTTTATATTTTTATGGGTAAACGCGCTGCACATATTAGCTCACTATTTCAACGGATGATGAAAGTAGCTACCACAGGTGATACCGCGGGGAGGTCAGTGTCCACAATTGAAGTGAAAGAGGGACCAAGATAAGCCTGGACAATGTCAATCAGAGCTGTTGCTTGCTATATATCATCCCCTACGACACCCTAATTCCATTAATATTAAAAATACCTCTTATATATTTTTCCGATTTCAAATAAATTCTATACCAAATATACTTAGAGTTGTATAGGGTAGGGTCAATAGGGTCCTATATTTTTTTATCAAAACATTTTTCTAAGCTAAACATAAATCTATTAAGATATCATTCACCGAGTAACATCTATCTATTGATTTATATCGAATTTTCAATTACCACAACCAATTACTGTGGAATGTTTTTATTCCATTCCCCATCTCATCGCAGTGCAATAACACTTAAAAATTGAGATATACGATATAAATTGGGCAAGCAAACACTTATCACAAGCCCAGAGTGCATTGGCGATTGATGATGTCGATGATGATGTTGTTGTCGTTACAACTATGGAGTGGAATGACATGTATGACCAACAGACGATGAGTGCTACAAAAGATTGATTCAAGTACCTTCGGAACACTTGTGTCACCAAAAAGTAATATGAAACGAATTATTTGTAAAAATAACAAAACAAACGGAAGCCTAAGTAAATAACTCGAGATAATTGTTGTAAAATTATGCGAGAATTATTGTTCGGACGTTTTGAAAGTGAAAGGGGCGCACACTCGCTTATTTGGTGTGATGACAATTCAATTTCCCATTGTTTTTGGAAAGTGTTGGTGAGCAGGGAAAGTTTGTTTGTTTTTTAGTGAGACAAAAGTGAAAAGAAAAATCTGTAATAAACTTGTATTTACAATGGACCAAATAAAATATCATTGATTTTCCAGAATATGTGACTATGACATTTATTAATAAAAATTTTCTGTCAGCCAAAATTAAAATTAACTGGAATGTATTGTTTCCATCCATGCCATAATAATTTAAGTGCATGAAGTATTAATTTTGTACTTCAACCACATTTGTCATTATTACATGTCATTGCCATTGTTGATTTAAATACTTCATTAATTTTTGTTTACATATCGGATGCTCTTGAACAGTAATATGTCCATTCAAGTGACCCTGAAGTGGAATATGAATAATTTGTTTAAATTTCAGTTATGTTCAAATGCAGATCAATTTTTCACAATTTACTGAAGTGGAGGGTATATAAACCTTGTTATTCTGTTTGTAACATCTGGAAATATTTGTCAGAGACCCAAAATATTGGGGTAGGTCACGGAAATTGACATAGCGTCTTAAAATAGGTCTAGAATTATGTTTGTTATGTTTCGTGAAAATCGGTTCAGATTTTCATATAGCTCCCATATATATTTTCGTCCGATTTAATGCAAATGGTGCACCAAAGTCCCTATATATCTTTCGATTTGCCCGAAATTTGGCATAACGTACTGAATTAAGTCTAGAACGATGTTTGTTAAGTTTCCTGAAAATCAGTTCAGATTTAGATATAGCAACAAAGTCCTATGTACCCTTCGTTCTGCACAAAATTTGGCGTAGCGTTCTGAGTTATGTCTGGAGTGATGTGTGCCAAGTTTCGTGAAAATCGGTTCAGATTTAGATATAGCTCCCATATAAATTTTCGTCCGATTTCATTTAAATGGTGCACAAAATTCTCTATATTTATATCGATTTGCACGAAATTTTGCATGGCGTACTAAACTGCATCAGTATTGATGTGTGCCAAGTTTCGTGAAAATCGGTTCAGATTTAGATATAGCTTCTATATATAGTTTCGTCCGTTTTTATGTAGATGGTGCACCAAACTTCCAATATTTTTCACATTGAGACAAAATTTTGCATAACGTACTGAATTAGATTCTGATTGATGTATGCGAAGTTTTGTTGAAATCGGTTAAGATTTAGATATAGCTCCCATATATAGTTTCGTCCGATTTTAGGTAAATTGTGCACCCAAACTTACAATATTTTTCAGATTGAGGTAAAATTTTGCACAGCATACTAGATTAGGTCCAGTTTGATGTACGTGAAATCGATTCAGTTTTAGATATATTTCTCCCATATATAGTTTATCCGATTATATGCAAGTTGTGCACCAAACTGCCAATATTTTTCCGATTGAGACAACATTTTGCACAGCCTACTAAATTAGGCCCTGTTTGATATTTATGAAGATTTGTTAAAATCGTTTCAGATTTAGATATAGCTCTCATATATAGTTTCGTCCGATTTTAGGTAAATTGTGCACCCTACATTCAATATTTATTTTTATTGAGACAATATTTTTCAGAGCGTATTAAAATAGGTCCACATTGATGTATACAAAGTTTTGCGAATCGGTTTAGATTTGGATATAGCTCCCCTATACCGATTTTTTGGTAAATGGTGCACCAAACTCCCAAGGATTTTCCGATTAATACAAAATTTGGCATAGCGTATGGAAGTAGGTCCATATTAATGTATACGACGTTTGGTGATAATCGGTTCATATTTAGATAGAGCTCCCATATATAGTTTCGTCCTATTTTTGGTAAATGATGCAACAAACTCCCAAGGATTGTTCGATTGTACAAAGTTGGCAATTGAGATAGTTCCTTATTAATGTATACGACGTTTTGTGAAAATCGGTTCAGATTTTTGGTAAATAGTTCAAATATCTATGTAGATCACACATTTAGTTTCACCCCATTGCTATACTAAACCAGTGAGCGGAGCAGTATAGTCGGACGGGGCCGACCATATGATACCCTACACAACTTCTACGAACATCTAAATATATATTCTGAGCCATGGTAATATTTCGCGATATTTGCACCGCCTAGAGGTCAACAAATATAACTAATATTCAGTAAAGATTTTCTAATTACATGTCCAGATTAAAGGCGTTCTCCTTGACCATACCTGGATCCTCATGGAAAATTTCAAAGCGATCAGCGCTATATTTTCGCCATCTAGGGTGATAATGGGTTACTAAATAATATTTGAATACGAAAAAAATACCTCTCAATAATAACCGTAAAATTATAGTCAGTTCGGTTGAAAACGTGTCTGAAATCCTCCAAACACAAACAAACAAAACATTTTTGAAAGGTTTGCCTCTATATTGGGACAACCCTAAAACTTATGTCAATATTGATAATATTTGGTAGGCGATTTTACGCCCAATGAGAATCGAAATTTCAAATTAAACTCATTTCGTTGTATGGGAGACATTTCTTATATAGGGTGGCAATTTTAATAGATTTTCATAGGGTGATTTGAATCCTAATGATAATGATTTTGGAAATACCGTTATATGCGTGCTATCCGAAATAAGAGAGTCAAAATTGATAAGATATTAGGGTTATACCAAACGTGGATCCAAACATCCCATTCTGTATACCAAAAATTTTAGGAGTAGTAGCAGTGTATAACAAAGCTCTGTCCAAAATATTGCTAGCTCTATAGTGATTTCAAGAGGGACTAACAGTTGAACATAGCTAAAGCGATATAAACTTATATTCTGATCACGAATATATACTTTATGAGGTCCCCGGTGAATATTTTCAGTATTTCAACCTTGTGGTGGAGGCGGTTTCTTTATCAAAAATTTAAAAATAAAATAGTCAGGCTTAATCCCAGTTTGTTGTTTTTATAAAAAACAACTATTTATTAGTGGGGATTGTATGGCATTGTCCGCCGAGGGGTAAGGCAGGGAAGACTATAGTTTCGGATCTCGCCTCTGATCCTCATCAGTTCCCTTAGTTTTTTGTTGGGATATTCTCCCCAGAAGCTATTAATACCTTCTTTACAAAAAACCTTCCAAACCCAAATGTCTCTTGAGACAATTCAAAGTTCTTACGTTACCAGCGATACGACCCCAATGAGAAGTTCGTTTCGTTGGCGCCTGACTTCGTGGTCAACAAGGCATTTACAGACAACTACAATACATTTCCCACTGCTATGTGTCGTCACCTTGTGACGAATGCACATAACGTTGTTGTTGGTATTGCCGGCGGACAATGCCATACATTCCCCACTAATAAATAGTTTTTATAAAAACAACAAACTGGGATTAAGCCTGACTATTTTGCAAAAACAAAATACAAATGATATCCCAAATAACCCCCCAACACTACTGAAGTTAAAAATAAAACCAAATTCAACCAAAAGCTTTTATAAAAATGTTGCCATTTAGAAAATATGTGTGCCCTTGCATCCGTGATCCGGCCCCTTTTTATATGCTCTGCAATTCAATTTTTTACGTATATTAGAATTAAGAGATAATTCAAAGAAAATTAATAAAAATTTATTGTTTTTTATTATTTTCCACATTATTTGTTCCTCCGAAAATGTTTACAATATCACCGATAACCATAACGTGTCCCATCAAATCTTATTTAGTCAAGTTATTAAAACACTTCCAAAATCTTTGTTTGCTCCTGCCAAAAGTGTAACACATAAATTATAAAAGCAGACACTTTTCTCGAGTGCGTGTGGAATAAGAATTTCCGGTTTAGTTATTTTAACTTTCTACATACATTTCCCCCCTCAGGAAAAGAAAAAACAACAGACAAAATCACAAATATATAATAACTCTCGTACGCAAACACACACACCTAGAGATTTGTTAAGATTTCCTTTGCTCACGCTGTGTTTGTTTGCCTTAAAAATTACCTATGAATGTGTAGCACAGGCATTTGTGACAATTTGTTTCTTTTTCGATGTTTTTTGGCATTATTTTTGCCACAAGTGATTTCTGTTGTTGTTGTTGATGATGGTGTTGTTGTTACGCATACACACTTCACAGTTGGATACTAACACCTCAATGTAGTCATGCAACAGGAAATTTAGTTTGGTTTTGTTTTCCGTAAACAACATTTTCAACATTTCATATCAATGTTACACGTTTTGGCAAATGGGATTTTTTTCTGGGATTTTTTTTTGTGTGAGAGTACAGGGAATAAACAAAACAGAATCGTGAGGTGTATATGTAAACATGTAAATCTGCAGGATTTTTTCAAATGGAAATGTCACGAATTTTTTGTTACACTTAAACAACTGTTGTGGAATGTACCGAAAAGATTTTGAATAAAATTGAGATTAGTTATATTCTGAAGTCTGCAATATAGGATTCGTTCCAGATTATATACCTTAAAACATTAACCCGGTTGTAGCATTAGCTGATGATGCCTCACAAAATATGTGTAACCTGTATGGGAACTATACGTAAGTTTGAACCGATTTAAAGCAAATTTGACTCACGTCATTTTTGACCGAATTTAATAAGCTATTCGTAAATGACGTCTTAATGGAACGAATATTGGGATATTGGTGTACCAGTTGTATTATATCGAATGAAGGCTATATTTATAACTAAACCCATTTCGACAAAACGTTATACACTTCATTCTAGGCGAAAAATCGGGCAATATTTCGTCTCAATCGGCTAAACATTGGGACTGAATTCTATATCTAAATCCGAACATCGATCATATGTTCCTTGCATATCCTTAATCGGTCTACATCGTTTCCTTTTGTATGTTACAAACATATGCAACAATACATAGTAGCGCAGTGTAGTGAAGGTTATAGAAAGGCTCGTATCACTGGTGCAGAATCATTGATCCATGCTTATGAGACCGAAACTGGATATTGAACCACAAAAATAAGTTTGATATAACTGTCCTTTCCTTTAGTGTGGTTATATTGTTATGAGAACCGAAAAAAAAAACAAATTACAGACAATTTGATTCGCAAGGGTATCAAAAATCCCCATATTATGGGGGCTACCGGAAACGTGGGTCAATATTAAAAATGTTTAGTACAGAAATGTGCTATACACTGAGAACACAAGATATAAAATTATAGCCAATCTGGTTGGAAAACATATCCAAAATCCCAAGAATACCGAATACTGGAGGGTGCCGTTATAAGGAACTACTCTAAAACTTAGCTCGATATTAATTATTTTTGGTACGGAGATTTTTTGAGAACCTAAAATGCCAAATTAGATCCCAAATGTTTGGAAAACGTATCCAAAATCCCCAAAATACGGAATATCGGAGGGTACCATTATATGGGGGCTACAACAAATCGTGCAATATCAACATTCCTTGGAGTACTAGGATCTAAATATTAGGATCTAACACGAAATTTCACACAACGTATCCAATTGAGACTTGAATGACGTCATTGCATTTGTTGAAATTGGTGCAGATGCTGACATAGCTTCCATATGTATTTCAAACGGGTGTTTGATTGAAATTAAATTCTTGACAGTGCGGCGTACCGTATAGCGTGTTTCAATTTTTCTATAAATAGTTTTCCATAAATTTGTCACATGGTACGCAGATGACTCTAAATCTGCCCAAGTTAAAATTAATATAGCACAGGTTGCAGAAAGACATGAGTATGCTAATTCGAATTGAGTGTGAATGTTGCGCCATTTACATAAGATCGGACAAAAATATATATGGGAGCTATATCGAAATCTGAACCGATTTTCCCGAAACTTGCCACTCAACATTCTTGACTCAATTCAGTACGCTAAGCCTAATTTCGTGCAAATCGAAGTATATAAAGGGACTTTGATGCACTATTTACCTTATATCGGACGAAAATATATGTGGGAGCATTATCTAAATCTGAACCGATTTTCACGAAATTTAACACACATCCTTCTAGACTTAATTCAGTATGCTTTGCCAAATTTCGTGCAAATCGAAAGATATATAGGCCCTTTTGGTACACCATTTACATTAAATTGGACGAAAATATATGTGGGAGCTATATCAAAATCTGAACCAATTTTCACGAAATTTAACACACGTCGTTCTAGACTTATTTCAGTACACTGTGTCAAATTTCGTGCAAATAGCAATTAATAGACTGAAGAATAATAAAGCAGCAGGAGCCGATGGATTACCAACCGAACTATTCCAGACTGGTGGTCAGATGCTGGTTAGGAGCATGCACCAGCTGATTAGTACAATTTGGCTAGGGGAATGCATGCCCAATGATCGGAACCTCAGCATCCTGTGTCTCGTGCACAAAAAAAAAACAGACAAGACGATATGTGCCAACTATGGAGGAATTAGCCTTCTTCCCATCGCATATAAAGTGCTATCCAGCGTGCTGTGTGAACAACTGAAGCCAATGGTCAATGACATTATTGGACCATACCAATGCGGCTTTCGACCTGGCAAATCCATCATTTACCAGATTTTCACTCTGCGCCAAATCCTGGAAAAGACGCATCGACACATTCCATCTATTAGTCGACTATAAAGCCGCATCCGACAGTCTGCGATTGACATTCCTGCAAAATTAATTCGGCTATGCAGGATAACAAGATCAGCAGTTAACGTCAGAAAGAACCTCTCGGAGCCCGAGCGAGGATTCAGACAAGGTGACAGTTTGTCATGTGAACTTTTTAACATCCTGCTGAAAAGGTCATACGAGACGAAAAGATGAACAGAAATGACACTCTGTACACCAAACAACACATGTTACTCGCCTACGCCGCTGAAATCGATATAATGGGTCGAACATTGCGTGCGGTAACAGCCACCTTTGAACAAATTGAGAAGGAGTCTGCCAAAGTAAGTCTGACAGTAAATGGCGACCAAGTTGATGGCATCAAAACGCAAGACGTCCAACTGTGGAACTTGAGAACTACAGCTTCGAAGTAGTTAAAGATTTTATATACCTTGGTATTTGTGATTATGATGGTCAACAGATGCTACTATGGTCTAAATAAACAGTTTAGAAACAAGGCCACTTCCCGCCAGACCAAAATTACACTTTACAAGACTGACTTTACTGATAGTACCCGTGCTGTTATGTGGGTCTGAAGCGTGGGTACGTACGCAAGTATATGAGGCAGCTCTTGGGGTGTTTGAAAGAAAAATTCTCCCATATATCTATGGGCCGATCTGCGTCGACGGTGAATATCGGCGTCGAATTAACCACGAGCTTTACAATTTATACGCGGACATCGACATAGTCAGTCGTATTGAGCTGCAGCGACTACGATGGCTAGGTCATGTTGTGCGTATGAATGAGAATGTCGCAAAAGGCATATAAAAGCGAGCCTTCTGATGGTTCCCGTAGAAGGGGAAGGCCACGAATCAGATGGAAGGACAAAGTGGAAAACAGCAACGTGGTCTTTCAAATTGGAGGAGATGCGCACAAGACCGACACGCTTGGAAATCTATTTTAACTCGGCTTAAATGACAACCAGAAGAGAGAAGAGGCCGACATGGTGAGTAAGAATATCGCCAAACTCACACTTCATAGATGAGCATACGATTGTCAAATCAGACAAAAAAAGAGCTTCCCGTCGACCCATAATAAGACAAACCTTAGTCAAGCCAAAGTCAAAGGAGACTGCTACGAGAAACCATTGACGAGAAACCATTGGCTCTGATATCAGGGGGACGAGAGCTGAGTCAAAATCTTCCGCAATGACCCGGCATCCCAAAAGGACCAACCGGTATTTGTGAAAAGGGAGGAGGACAGCAACAGATGGTAAGGAGTCCGCGTCTTATGCGAAGGTTGCCAGGAAGTGCAACGACGGAAATTGTGCGTCCGGTAACCAGAAAAAGTAGATCCATAAGGTGATGAATACGGTCAACAACAAGATCTTGGAGGACCTACTTCAAGGAGGGACTCCATTGATCGATGCACTTTCAAAGGGGACTATCTAATGCTATATTCTAATGCAAGAAAGCATAGAGGAAACTAGTGGCAGGCATTGGACCGATAGATGGAACAATTACACTTAAGCTGGTGTGGAAAAGAGACATTCCTCAATTAGAAAACGCTACAGTCTTCTTTATTGGTCAAATAAGAATTTGTCGATTACAACAAAACTATCATTTTCTGAAAAAGAGTTAAGCCCATGCCATTTAAAGCATTTAGTTTGATTACAAAGTGTGAGTTATTCCAAAACGTAGATTAAAACACATAGTTTAAATATTAATATCTGACAGAGACTTATTGATTTTTTTCTTTGAAAATCGATATTTAGGCAATACGTTTAAATGGACGTAGCAGGACGAATACATTATTGATCGCATAGTCCTGATTAAATGCGATACACACGACAATTGCTAGCATTGTTTTTTATTCGAAATAACATCCGTACAACATAAAATATATTACTGTCGTCTATACAGAAGAAAATATTTTATTACATCATAGTTGTACAATCACATTTGCACTTCCGATTAAATTACGAACAGACGCATTTACTTCCAACTCCCTTTGTCTATGTAAAGAAAAGGACGAAAACGAAAAAAACAATATCTTGAACATAATAACCACTCGATATGCAATGAATGTTAAATATGACAGTCATAAAGAAATTTTCCTGAATATTTGCCACAAATGATGCCGGAAATCAAGTAACTTATAAAAGCCACTCGAACTGATTTCCTGCTCTCTGTTTTATTGATTGATTCTTGACTCGGTGTGTGTGTGTGTGTTTTTTTCTTTTTTTCCTTCGCATTCATATATCTATAATGCAGATTCGAACTAATTTCGAGACATTTACATACATAAAATTGAATTCATATTGTGGCTGTCGAAGTGACGGAAATAAAAAACAACTACTGACTGACTTGAGTGAATAAATGTGGTGGGGGAGAAAAAATCCTCGATGAAAGAAATCGAATAAAGTGGATTCGTATTATTCAATTGCATTACTAACATATCCGTTTCCGGTTTTTACAGCTTTTTGCACACTCATCACTTCCTACTATAATAATTTCTGCTTATCATGCAAATTCATACAGTCAAACAAAATGCTAGAACAAACAGACACACCGACACACACACCCACACATCTATATGTATACACTGACAGACACAATGCCATATACCAAACTTGAGTTTCTATCAAATGAAAAATAAACAAAAGATGACACAAATAAAGAATACGGAGACAAAAATTGGGGAAAAAACAAGGAATTGAAAACTGTAGACAATGTGCAGATTTGAAATAAGGGTGTGTGTGTGTGCTCACTATTGATGTTGCCGTACTATTTCTCCTGATAGATATCCGTTTTTGTTAGAATGTGACAAATTTTGTTATTTTTTTTTTTTTTGCCCCAAGAATCACAGATATCGCCCATGGATAATGGACATATCATTTCATGCAAACATCACACAACCACTTGCCCAAAGCTGACAAAAAAACACACACACACACTTACACACAGAGAGATATGCCCACACACACAATCAATTTGCTGGAAAAAATACTGATTCGTAAAATGAACAACTCTAGAAAGAAGAAAGGAAACAATCAAATGTTTAATATGAACAATCAGCAAGGATGGCAATACCAACAACTACAACAACAACAATGCGAACAACAAACATCAACATCTTCAAAAGTCATTGGTATCCTCTTTTACGTCGTTATCCCTTTATCTCATCGAATGACCACCGCAAACTCCAAACATCATTGTCATCAGCAGCAGCAATAGAAAAAGCAACAACAACAACAGACGTAGCAACAGTGACAGTAGCAGCAGCACCAGTAAGGACATCATCAACAGCCACAACTATGATGATGAGGCAACAACTTCCGTTTGCTGTCTTTTAAAATTTTTGATTTGTCATTGTAGGAAATTGCATTTCGGTCATTTGCAAATAACTTGAGAATAAATAGGCTTTTGATGTCGAAAACCCGATATTCGAATAAACCGTTTTTCTTCCATGGTAGCTTACTTAATCGATTTTCGAAAAGGATATAATTGGAAATTGGTTTACGTGTCGAATACAGTTGAAAATTAACTTAAATGGTTATCAGTAACACATTGAATGGATATATTAACACTATGGGTATATATTAGGTTTATTCAACTTAACGATGGAATCATATAGAGAAATGTATAATCATTCGAATCAATAGACGTTGCAAAGTTTTGTTTTAATTTATTTTTAATAGCTTACACCGCAAAGTGATATAGGGAATTATGTCTTGGTATATATAAAATCAAACAATATAGGCCCATAGTTAGTTTTGAGAATATACATACAATCACTTTCTGATCTCGTCTCCTATAGGACGAGGAATATCTCTATGTCTTCCATAGGAAGTAGAATATCAGCAGCTCATCCATAGGCAGAAGATGGAGATGGAGGAAGAATTCCTGCATTTCTTCCACAGAAACAAGAAACCCCGCAGAGCTTCAACAGGAAGAAGAATACTTGTAGCTCTTCCATAGGAAGAAGAATAGCCGCAGCTCTTCCACAGGAAGACGATTTTCTTCAGCTTTTCCCCAAGAGGAAGAATTTCTGCAGCTCTTTTAAAGGAAGAATTCCTGCAGCTCTTTTAAAGGAAGAATAATACCTGCAGCTCTCCAATAAGAAGAAAAATACCTCTAGCTTTTCTATGGGAAGAAACTATAGGAAGAAGAATACCTCCAGGTCTTCTATAGAAAGAAGAATACCTGCAGCTCTTCCGCAAGAAGAAGACTTCTGCAGCACTTCCACAGGAAGAAGTATACCTACAGCAGGAAGAATACTTCCAGCTCTGCTATAGGAAGAAGAATCCATGCAGCTGTACCATGAGAAGAAGAAGAATAACTGCAGCTTTCCATATATTTATACCTGCAGCTCTCCAATAAGAAACCAGTAAGGAAAGTAGTAAAGTCGGACGGGGCCGACTATATTATACCCTTCACCACTTTGGGTATATTCAACAGATGGAATCCTAACAGACGTCGCATTTTTGAAGGACCATTAACATGAAACTAAACATGTCATTCTGCAACCTATACTAACTTTTGGTCAGGAATAGAGCTGCTTCTTAAAATGGGACAAAATTATATAAATAATTTTAAAGCAAAATATCGAAATCTAAACCGATTTCATCGAAACTTGTCACATGTTAGGTTACACTTATATCAGTATGTTTTGAGCATTCGGCACTATTTTGAGTTCTTCATTTACTGATAAATCCAAACTTCGTGCAAATCGAAGGATAGATAGAGACTTTGGAGCACCATTTACATAAAATTGGACGAAAATATATATTGGAACTATCTAAACCTGAACCGATTTTCACGAAATTTAACACACATCCTTCTAGACTCAATTCAGTACTCTGTGCTAAATTTCATGCAAATCGGAGGATATACAGTGACTTTGGTGCACCATTTATATAAAATCGGACGAAAATATATATGGGAGCTATATTTAACTCTGAACCGATTTTCACGAAACTTGGCACACATCATTCTACACCTAGTTCAGTTGGCTGTACCAAATTTCGTGCAAATCGAAAGATATTTAGGGACTTTGGTAACTCATTTACCTTATATCGGACGAAAATATATATGGGAGCTATATCTAAATCTGGACCGATTTTCAAGAAACTTGGCACAGATCATTCTAGACCTAGTTCAATAGGCTGTACCAAATTTCGTGCAAATCGAAAGATATTAAGGGACTTTGGTACCCCAGTTACCTAAAATCGGGCGAAACTATATATGGGAGCTATATCTAAATCTGAACCGATTTTCACGAAACTTGGCACACATCATTCTAGACCTAGTTCAGTAGGCTGTACCAAATTTCGTGCAAATCGAAAGTTATTTAGGGACTTTGGTACCTCATTTACTTTAAATCGGACGAAAATATATATGGAAGCTATATCTAAATCTGAACCGATTTTTCCCAATTTCAATAGGGTTCGTCCTTGGGCCAAACAAATGAGCTGTGCCAAATTTCATCCAATTCGGATCATAAATGCGACCTGTACTTTGTTTACAATTTAACATGGACAGACGGACGGACGGACATGCATAAATCGATTTAGAAAGTGATTCTATGCATATTCTCAAAAGGAACCATGGGTCTATCTCGATTATTTTTGCCTGTTACAAATATATGCACAAAGACATAATACCCTGTACCACAGTGTGGTGAAGGGTATAAAAAAATACCTCCAGCTCTTCTTCCACAGGAAGAAGTTCTTTCACAGGAAGAAGAATACCTGCAGCTCCTTCAAAGGAAGAAAAATACCTGCAGCTCTTCCTCAGGAAAAATAATATCTGCAGCTCTGCTATACGAGGGAGAATATCTCCAGCTCTTGCAAAGGAAGCTGAATATCTGCAGCTCTTTCAACGGAAGAAGAATACCTGAATCTCTTTCATAGGAAGAAGGTTACCTGCAGCTCTTCCAAAGGAAAAAGAATACCCGCAGCGCTTCCGTAGGATAAAGAATAACTGCAGCTCTTTCACAGGAAGATCATCTGCAACTCTTCCACACGAAAAGAATACCTACAACTCTTCCTCAGGAAAAAGAATATCTGCAATTCTGCTATAGGAGGGAGAATACCTCCAGCTCTTTCAAAGGAAGAATAATACCTGCAGCTCTTCCATAGGAAGAAGGATACCTGCAGCTCCTCCAGAGGAAAAAGAATACCCGCAGCGCTTCCGCAGGTAGAATAAAACCTGCAGCTTTTTCACAGGAAGAAGATTTCTGCAGTTCTCCTCTAGGAAGAAGAAGACTTCCAGCTCTCCTACAGGAAGAAAATTGCTTGCAGCTCTCCTATAGGAAGAATAGCTGCAGCTAGTAGGACAAGAATACCTACATCTCTTCCATGTATTGATGTAAAATTATAAACCATACAATTTGACAAAATTCCTGGCGAAAATCTGTACAGACTTATTCCGTTTGCAACACATCGAAATATTCACCGGAGACTCCGGACTCATATTGGATATATTGAAAATTGGATATATAGGTCCACCTTTTAGTAGCCCCCATACAATGTATTTTGGTACTCTGAATTTCATTGGTTAAACAATTTCCCTCCTAAAAATGATACACATAAAATGAGCCACCATATAACATTACTTCCCAATATTTTGTACTTTGGGGAGTTGCGGAACAAATTTCAATCAAATTGGCTATAATTTATTAATGTCTGGCCGGTAGGTACACACATTGTAGTACTTTTTTTCAAAATTAGATCATGTTGGAAGATTTTAACTAACTTTGCACAACCTAATATTATAACTATGACCAGTAAGGAAAGTTTAAAAGCCGGATGGGGCCGTCTATATGATACCCTTTACCATTTTGGGTGGATACAAGAGACCTCATAGCTTCTTTGGAGGGCCATTGAATTGGAATCGGACGAAATTAAATGTGTGAACTACATAGATTAGTTTGTTTCAATCGGACAAACCTTGGCAGTTTGGTGCACCCTTGAAAATCCTAACCGATTAAAAAACTTCGCATACATAAATCTGGACCTATTTAGTACGAGATGCAAAATGCTGTCTCGATCGGACAAATATTGGAGCTATATCTAAATCTAAACCGATTTCAACAAAACTTCACAGGCATCAACCTGAGTCAATTTCATTACGCTGTGTAAATTTCATAATCCCACTAAGATTGGCAGTTTTGTACATTATTTACATAAAATCGGACGAAATTATATATGGGAGCTATATCTACATCTGAATCGATTTTTTTCAATTTCAATAGGGTTCGTCCTTAGGCCAAATAAGTGACCTGTACAAAATTTCATCTAATTTGGGTTATAAATGCGACCAGTACTTTGCTCACAAAAATACTTGAACAGACTGACATGCATAAATCGACATAGAAAGTGATTCTATGCATATTCCCAAAATTAACCATGTGTCTATCTCGATTCCTTTTGCCTGTTACAAACATATGTACAAAGAGACAATACCCTGTACCACAGTGTGGCGAAGGGTATAAAAATGGGACGACACACTGCTTCTACTACCTCCTCCACAAAGGGTCAACATTTCGAAATCTTGAACATCTAATATGAAGCGAACCACATACGAATACAAACTTATTATTATTTAGACTATGTCCGAAATTTTTACGCTTCGGTCCCCTCCTTCTTGTACCTCACCCACAAAATGCTCAAGTGTTTGCGTAGGATAGATAGGATATGATTTAATCGAAATTTTAATATTTAGGGGATTTTTTTTTTAATATTTAGGGGATGAAATGGACCAAATACTTAATTTTTGTCGGGTTTCCTGGTCGCTCCAGAGGCCGCAATTGTGGTCGGAACATCGTGAAATTTTACATGGAGAAGGTAATCGGACCAAAGAATAAACATGCCTGTTTTCATAAAGATTAGTCAATATGTAACTGGTCAAATGGACCCTGACTTTTGTGTGAAAAATTACAAAAATTGTATTCTATGGTGTATATATTTACTCGTGAAGGACATAGACCCGATAAGTTTATATAATAACCAAGTGGAATGGTTGACCTTTAAATTAATACCAATTATATTGTCGTATGCACTCGGATGTGGGAGTTACACCTAAATATTTACAGGTACAGATATTATTTAGCAACCCATTAGCAAACTAGAGGCGGAAATATAGCGCTGATCGATTTGAAATGTTCCATGAGTTTCCAATTATGGTCAAGGACAACGCCAATAATGTACAAATACCAGAAATATTGCCCAGGCTCGGAATAAACATCATAGAAACTTAGAGTTCCGTGATAGTTGTGTAGGGTATCGTATGGTCGGCCCCGTCCGACTATAATGCTCCGCATACTGGTTTACATTTACTTTTGAAATCACGAAATTGATAACCCTGTACTGTACCGGTACGGTAAATCGAATAGTATTCGTTTCTCAAAATGCAAGTTCTGATTCCAAATGTATACATCACTAGGAAATATTTTCAATGAAATTAAGTTCGTTCTGTTAATGACAAAGACATTTTGCAACTTTATTGAATTGAATAAACGACATACATTTACAGAATTGTTCAACTTATTCACAAAATTGTTTGTTCAGTTGATATTATTTTTTGACATTATTTTTTAATAGAAATTACATGAAAACTTATTCGAATTCTACAACATGCTGTCTTTATGTTTTAGACATACGAAATATATGTTAATTAGGCTTACAAGTTTTAAATATTTTGTCAAAAACTAAAAACTAAGGATGATTAAGAGCACCGACAGGCATGTTAAATAGTAGATATAGTTATTAAAGACTATATTGTCCGGCTTTATATCAATGAGACTACGTCTTTCAGATTGAGACGGTAGTTTGCAAATACAACCAAACCCAGTCTAAATGAACCGGTGATAAATTGAATACGAAATTCTGCACATAAAATCTGCATAAGTGAAACATTCTGTGGTAATGAATTTAGAGAGATCACAACATTTACCAGCATGTTTGGTATTACAAATACTACTACTTTTTCTCATAGTTGTCCCCCTCTACTTTTTCTCATAGTTGTCCCCCTCTAAACTTTGAACTTTCCTTACTGGTCACAATACAGTTTCTTGTTTTTGAATAGGCCTCATACAATGATCCCACTTAATTTTCGATACGTTGAAGTTCCTATGCTAGTTTTCTAATTTGAATTTTACATTGAATTTTCTCAGAGCATCAACAGCATACTAGCAGCCAATTTATTCCAGCGAACATAACAGGGGTTTTACTTGGTTGATGTAATTTCAATCCATAAATGAGGTGTAATATTTTATTATAAATTACAGAAGAAAATACCTTAAAGGTATGTGTATTAAAAATAATCCTCAGTCATTATTAATAATATTGAACATACACTCACATACCCATATTGTCGTTTATTATAAACAATTTATTGTAATTTAATAAAAAAAATCGTGTTGTTTGATGCAAGTATAAATATTTTGTTTACCAACAACAGAAATACAAATAATGACGTGCTCATCTACATAAATTCGCGGACATGTAAATACAGTAGCGGATAAAACACAATGCAATTTTTAACACATAGAACATTTAATTTTAGATATATTTTTTTACAATTCCATTACTTGAAGTTTCATATATACTACAACATGTAATACTCCCTTGCAATATTGAAACACAATTTGCATGGACAACATGTATAACTTCATCTTCTTATTTAGAAATATTAAACTTAACGATTGTAGGGTAGATTTTTATTATTATTATGATTACGTTATCTACTGTAATTATTTGTATTGCAACGAACCATGACCATGCAAATGATTCGTCATTATAAACCAATCATTGTTGCTGTTGTTGTTTGAATGTGTGCAATTTTAATATCAACATTTGCCAATAACAATGAAAACAACAACAAATTCAATAAGACCAGTCCATTACCATTCGTTTCAGTTGAACATCAACGACAGATACAAATGTAACTACTTGAAACATATATCCAGTTTCAGCACAATGCACAGTGTGCCAGGAGATTAACTGCTAGGTCTGATAAGCTTATTGTACCATAACAACAATTTAATAATGTACATAATTTTAAACCAGTAAGGAAACGACAAAATGTATATTTATACCCTACACAACTATGTTGTCAGGGTATTATAGCTTTGTGCAGCCCCAAAAGTTTGTAACGCCACGAAAAATTGGTCCTAGACCCACCTTTAAGTATACCGATCATCATATCTCGACTAGCTGAGTTGATCTAGACATGTGTGTCCGTCCGTCCGTCTGTCCATTATAATTTGTAAACACGATACAGGCCGCAGTTATGGACCAATCTTCACGAAATTTTGCATGTAGGATGGGTTCTGGCCAATGAAGACCCCTATTGTTTTTGGGAAAGATCGGTTTGTATATAGAGGATGAAATGGACCAAAAACTAAAATTTTTGTCTGATTTTCTGGTCGCTCTAGTGGCCGCAATTATGGCCCAAACATCACGAATTTCTACATGAAGAAGGGGATTGGGCCAAAGAATAAGTATGCCTGTTTTGATATAGATCGGTCAATATTTAGAGGGTTAAATGGACCCTGACTTTTGTGTGAAAAATTACAAAATTTGTATTCTATGGGGTATATATTTGCCCCTGAATGTCCTAGACCCGAGAAGTTATTAGTATATTCAAGAGGAGTGATTGACCTTTAAATTGATACCAATTATATGGTCGTATGTATTCGGATGTGGGAGTTACATTATATTATTTAGTAACCCATTACCACACTAGAGGGCGGAATTATAGCGCTGACCGCTTTGAAATTTTCCATGAGATTCCAGTTGTGGTCAAGGACAACGCCTATAATTTTCGGTGATGATCACATAATCATTTTGGAATGAAATGGACCGAAAACATAATTTTTTGTATTTTTTTCTAGTCGATCTATAGGCCACAATTGAAAGACGAACATCACAACACAACCCACGGTGAAGGTAATATGGACAAGTAATTAGAAGGACTGAATATTAGCAATATTCGGAAAATATGTCATTGTAAGGAAAAGGTTCTGTTGATCTCTAATCGGCAAGGCGGTGCAAATATCAGAAATATTGCCTAGGCTCGAAATAAACATCAGCAGAAAATTAGAGTTCAGTGATAGTTGTGTAGGGTATAGGATAGGTCGGCCCCGTCCGACTATACTGCTCCGCTCACTGGTTTTAAAATCATATTTTAAATATATACAGTAAGGAAAGAACACAAGTTCTGTATATACAAGAGATGTTCCTAAGATTTTTATACCCTACACAACTATGTTGTCAGGGTATTATAGCTTTGTGCAGCCCCAAATGTTTGTAACGCCGTGAAATATTGGTCCTAGACCCACCTTTAAGTATACCGATCGTCATATCTCGACTAGCTGAGTCGATCTAGACATGTGTGTCCGTCCGTCCGTCCGTCCGTCTGTCCATTATAATTTGTAAACACGATACAGGCCACAGTTATGGACCAATCTTCACGAAATTTTGCATGTAGGATGGGTTCTGGCCAATGAAGACCCCTATTGTTTTTGGTAAAGATCGGTTATATTTAGGGGATGAAATGGACCAAATACTAAATTTTTGTCGGTTTTTCTGGCCGCTCCAGAGGCCGCAGTTATGGTCCGAACGTCGTGAAATTTTACATGGAGAAGGGGATCGGGCCTAAGAATAAGCATGCCTGTTTTGATAAAGATCGGCCAATATTTAGGGGGTCAAATGGACCCTGACTTTTGTGTGAAAAATTAAAAAATTTTTATTCTGGGGCGTATATACTTGCTCCTGAAGGACATATACTCGAGATGTTGATAGTTTGTCTAAGATGAGTTGTTGACCTTCAAATTGATACCAATTATATGGCTGTATGTACTCCCATGCGGGAGTTATACGTAATTAAGTAAAGATGATTATGTGCATATTATTACTATTACTCCATTAGAGGACGGAAATGTCGCGCTGATTGCTTTAAAATTGTACATGAAGTTCCGATTATGGTCAAGGATTCCGCATATATTTTCGGTGAAGTTGAGATTTCATTCAGGGGGTGCAATGAACCGAAAACTTTAATTTTGTCAGATTTTCTAGTCGCTCTAGAGGCAATTATTATATGCAGAACATCACATATTTTACAAGGTGAAGGGGATCTGACAAAATACTTAAAGCGGCTGTTTAGATGATGATCGGTCAATTTTCTGAGGGTCAAATCAACCAAAACCTAAAGTGACCAATTTTTTATTTTATTGCGTAAAAATTCACTTCAAGAAAAAACATTTTGGAAAATATGCAAGACATAGAAAGATGAGTTGTTCATCTATAATCGGTACAAAGGGTGCAAATATCACGAAATATTGCCCTGGCTCAGAATATAGAACCGCCGAAATTGTACTTTTCGTGGTAGTTGTGTAGGGTATCATATGGTCGGCCCCGTCCGACTATACTGCTCCGCTCACTGGTTATTTAAACATAAGTACAAAGTTTCGGGCGGAAATTTAATATGTGAACCGACTTCAATTATTGCATACTCTCTTCATTGGGCTAACTATGTAAAAGTTCATTTCAAACGGACACACGTGAACAAGTTTTAACAACACTCAATAACGTCAAACTAGGCTCAATCGGGTACGTGGTACAGAATTTCGTCATAATCGTAAAAACGCGGGGAATTTGGTACACTTTTTGATAAAGAAGGCCGAAAACTAAACCTAAATCTAAACCGATCTTCTAGCCCAATATACGCTAGCTTAGTCTTTTCACCATCTTGGGTATTTGGCGCCCCTTTTTAAATCGGATGGAAATAAATACGGTGAACCGATTTCAAACCTAAAACATTACGTTTTGCAAAATATCATCGCAATCACAATTTAGATAAAAATAGTCATTAACATCTAAATCTGAATCTATAGCTAAATATGAATCGATGTCCACACTTCACCACACTGTGGTATTATGTCTCTGTGCATATGTTTGTAACAGGCAAAAATAATCGAGATAGACCCATGGTTCCTTTTGAGAATATGCATAGAATCACTTTCTAAATCGATTTATGCATGTCCGTCCGCCCGTCCGTCTGTTGATGTTAAATTGTAAACAAAGTACAGGTTGTATTTATAATCCGATTTGGCTGAAATTTGGTACAGCTCATTTATTTGGCCCAAGGACGAACCCTATTGAAATTGGGAAAAATCGGTTCAGATTTAGATATAGCTCCCATATATATTTTTGTCCGATTTATGGACTTTAGTCCCTGCAAATTCTTCGATTTGCACGAATTTTTGCATAGCGTACTGAATTAAGTCTGGAATTATGTGTGCTTATTTTCGTGAAAATCGGTTGAGATTTAGATATAGGTCCCATATATACTTTCGCCCGATTTTTGGTAAATGGTACACCAAAGTCCCTGAATATCTTTCCATTTGCACGAATTTTGGCATAGCGTACTGAATTAAGTCTAGAATGATGTGTGCTAAGTTTTGTGAAAATCGGTTCAGATTTAAATGGTGCACCAAAGTCCCTGCAAATCTTTCGATGTGCACGAATTTTGGCATAGCGTACTGAATTAAGTCTAGAATAATGTGTGCAAAGTTTTGTGAAAATCAGCTCAGGCTTACATACACCTCTATATATATTTCCGTCCGTTTCCGTTCCGTTTTAAGTAAATGGTGAACTAAAGATACATAGCTAGGCCGATTGACACAACGTACTGAAGTTAATATAAATTAATATCTGATAAGTTTCCTTGAAATCGGTTCAGATATAGATATAGCTTAGCTTCCATATCGACTTTAGGATACATACCGAAGGTGGTGAAGGGTATCATATAGTCGGCCCAGTCCGACTTTACTACTTTCCTTACTGGCTCTTCTTGAAAATGGGTGGAAATTGATCTCATCAGTCGAGATGAGTTCTCTACGGAAATCCGAACCAGTCTCATGTATTTCATGGATCCATTCAGAAACCAGTTAGGATAGCTCAAAAGTCGGACGAGGCCGACTATATGACACACTTCACCACCTTGGGTACATACAAGAAATGCTCATATGTACAATATCCTTTATAGGATAGAATTAGCATCTTCGGAAGAACATTGAAATTGAATCAGACGAAATAAAACATGTGAACTACATAGATATTTGTACTAATTTAAAATAATCTTACAATCTAAAATTTCTGAAAAATTAATGTCAATCATCGAGCAAAATATGTATAAGATCTACATATAAATGGACGTTTGAGGACGTATCCACCATTTGGTATGCTGCAACACAGTGCGCTATCCAAAATGTATATCGACACAAAACCCAATACACGTTATTCTAGGTTCGATTTGGTACCTTGTGGTACATCATAATGATGAAATCGGATGAAAATATATATGGAAACTATATATAAACCTGAAATGTCTTCAATCCAATACGCTATGCAATATTTCATGTAACGTGAACAGGCATACCCTCCTTCATTCGCATAAAATCGGAAAAAATATGTGAGGGAACTATATCTATATCTGAATCGAATCAAACAACAAAATATCATGCAAATAGAACAGGATCTATGGTGCACCATTTGCATAAAATGGGACTAAAATATACATTTGAGCTATATTTAATCTGAACCGCAGACGTCAACCTGCAGTAATTTCTGTACGCCGTGCAAATTTTTGCCTCAATCGACATTGACAGTATGGTGCACCATTTAAGTAAAATCGGAGGAAACTATATATGAAATTTATATCTAAATCTGAACCGATTCCAACAAAACTTTGCATACATCAACCCAGACCTAATACAGTACGCTGTACAAAATTTTGTCTCACTCGGACAAACATTGACAGTATGGTGCACCATTAACATAAAATTGGAGGAAACTATAAATGACAGCTATATCTAAATCTGAACCGATTCCAAAAAAGCTTCGCAAACATAAATTTCGACCTAATTCATTACGCTGTGCAAAATGTTGTGCCAATCGGCCTAAATTTGACTCCTTGGTGCTCCATTTACATACAATTGGAAGAAACTATACACGGGAGCTACATCTAAATCTGAACAGATTCAAATAAAACTGTGCATACATCAATCTGGACCTATAAAATTTTGTCTCAATCGGACCAATATTGGCAGTATGGTGTTCCATTTACATAAAATCGCACGAAACTATATATGGGATCTATATATAAATCTGAACCGATTTCAGAAAAACTTGGCATATATCAATCTAGACCTAATTCAGTACTTTGGGCAAAATGTTGTCTCAATCAGACCAATCTTGGGAGTTTGGAGCACCATTTACATAAAATCAATTTCAATACATTTCGTCCTTAATCCCAGTAAGTGACATGTGCCAAATATCATCCAAATCGGATCATAAATGCGGCCTGTACTTTGTTCACAAAAATACATGGACGAACAGACGGACATGCATAAATCGACTCAGAACGCGATTCTATCCATATTCTCAAAATGAACCGTGGGGCTGTCTCCTTTTGCATGTTACAAACATATGCACACAGACATAATACCACAGTGTGGTGGAGTGTATAAAGATAGGATTTTACGGTAAGCTTATATCCAGCTGCACGAAAGACATTTTCGATTCACTCCTTCTTGAATCGAAACAGGTTGGAAAGTCGAAAGGCTTGACGTCGACGCAGGCTCCACTACACAGTCCTGATAAAGGTATAATTTATATGTACAGTCGTAGTTTAACTTCTCTTTTCTTATTAGACCCAAAAATTATTTCATTTAACTAGAGTAACATGAACCTCAAAGACTTCTTCTTATTTCATTCACTTCAACTCTATAAACTGTAAGTAAACACTGTATTGCAGCCCGCATTCGGGCTGTTCATATTAAATTAATGTATACAAATGCAAACATCATAAACCCGCTGGCATTTTAAGCCTTAGTTATTACTTCATGCTGATTTTGTGATTTTCCAATATTGATATTTACGAGAGTACATGCTCAGCAGCAGGCATGTCATTGCTAATTTATAAAATAAAATCATCCATTTCATGTGTACACATACACACACTCACACATCCACTTCTTTGACGCATGCAATTGCAATGCAACATTTCCCCCAGTTATGATTTCCGCATTCGACGATCCGATATGTAGGCACCAAAAGTGAAGAATATGCATTTAATGGCCTAAAGGTTTTGACCATAGGAACAAAACAACAGATCAAATGTGAAATAACAATAACGCTATTGAACTGGAATTACTCGTAAATAAATATTTTGGTAGGTATGGAAATTGTACTGGTATTATTTAGTAATTCATTGTACAGCTAAGAGATGGGACCAAAAATATAACTCTATCTAATATGTCAACACAACTTAAAGACAACTTAAATAAATTATTCAGAATAGACTTCAAATGTATATTGTTTTTTTTCGTTTCCCTTCCAGTCATACCACCCTCCATCCTCCTTTATAACCATAACATAACTAAGTTTGCATGCACAAAGTAATGCCCCATGGTAAGGATTAATTGCATTACTGAATATTATTTTTCATAGCTGAAATAATATTTAATATCAAAACGACCACTCAGAAAGCCTACAGCTCAAATATTCTCTCTAACCACATTTTATTGGAAAATTGTAATAAATGAGATTAGGAAGCATAGAACGAACATCATAAAATTATATGGTTGAGAATGTGCCCAGTTTTTAAGAGTGGGAAGAAGTCGATTATGGGTGAAGAATACGTAAAAAATAAACAGAACTAATAAGGTTTAACATTTGAATCAATATAAAACCAGCAAGGAAAGTAGTAAATTCGGCCT
This sequence comes from Musca vetustissima, assembly GCF_032173495.1. Taxonomy (NCBI): domain Eukaryota; kingdom Metazoa; phylum Arthropoda; class Insecta; order Diptera; family Muscidae; genus Musca; species Musca vetustissima. The sequence continues at coordinate 14,979 of NW_026884442.1, read as the reverse complement.
GGGCCGACTATATGATACCCTTCACCACTTTGGGTATATTCTACATATGTATCCGAAAAAACGTCGCTGTACTGTTTAAAATTTAATCTCAAGCAGACACCTATTGATAATTTGGTGTACAATCAACATAAATAAGTCGAAATTATATATGTAAGCTAAGTTTTTTCTATATCTGAACCGATTTCAAGCCAACCTGCCAAAGATTAATTTATATTAACTTCAGTACGTTGTGTCAATCGGCCTAGCTATCATTCCAGACTTAATTTAGTACACTGTGCCAAAATTCTTGCCAATCAAAAGATTTGCAGGGATTTTGGTGCACCATTTACCTAAAATCGGGCGAAACTATATATGGAAACTATATCTAAATCTGAACCGATTTTCACGAAACTTAGCACACATCATTCTAGACCTAATTCAGTGGGCTATACCAAATTTCGTGCAAATCGAAAGATATATGGGGAATTTGGTACACCATTTACCTTCAATCGGGCGAAACTACATATGGGCGCTATATCAAAATCTGAACCGATTTTCACGAAACTTGGCACACACAATGCTAGACCTACTTCAGTAGGCTATACCAAATTACGTGCAATTCGAAAGATATATAGAGACTTTGGTACACCATTTACTTAAATTCGGGCGATACTATATATGGGAGCTATATCTAAATCTGAACCGATTTCCACGAAACTTGGCACAATTCATTCTAGACCTGACTCAATACGCTATGCCAAAATTCGTGCAAATCAAATCATTTTCAGGGACTTTGGTGCACCATTTACCTAAAATAGGCCGCAACTATATATGGGAGCTATATCTAAATCTGAACCGATTTTCACAAAACTAAGCATACATCATTCTAGACCTAATTCAGTAGGTTATACCAAATTTCGTACACATCGAAAGATATATAGGGACTTTGGTACAACATTTACCTTAAATCGGACGAAACTACATATCGGCCCTATATCAAAATCTGAACCGATTTTCACGAAACTTAGCACACACCATGCTAGACCTAATTCAGTAGGCTATACCAAATTTCGTGCAATTCGAAAGATATATAGAGACTTTGGTACACCATTTACTTAAATTTGGGCGATACTATATATGAGAGCTATATATAAATCTGAACCGATTTTCACGAAACTTGGCACAATTCATTCTAGACCTGATTCAATACGCTATGCCAAAATTCGTGCAAATCAACTCATTTTCAGGGACTTTGGTGTACCATTTACCTAAAATAGGCCGCAACTATATATGGGAGCTATATCTAAATCTGAACCGATTTTCACAAAACTTAGCATACATCATTCTAGACCTAATTCAGTAGGCTATACCAAATTTCGTACACATCGAAAGATATATAGGGACTTTGGTACAACATTTACCTTAAATCGGACGAAAATATATATGGGAGCTATATCTAAATCTTAACCGATTTTTTCCCAATTTCAATAGGGTTCGTCCTTGGGCCAAATAAGTGAGCTGTGCCAAATTTGATCCAAATCGGATCATAAATGCGACCTGTACTTTGTTTACAATTTAACATCAACAGACGGACGGACATGCATAAATCGACTCAGAAAGTGATTCTATGCATATTCTCAAAAGGAACAATGTGTCTATCTCGATTCCTTTTGCCTGTTACAAACATATGCACAACGACATAATACCCTGTACCACTGTGTGGTGAAGGGTATAATTACATCTTGTTCTTTATGCTGTTTTATGTTTAAATTAACACCTGCGGCGATTACTGCTGAAAACACCACTTAAGATCTGACCCTAAGATTAAGATGTCAAGATGATCTGTTTTCTTTCTACGATGTTGGATCTATTGATGCGTCGGGTTAGTTGCCCACACTCGGAAAACCGAACCTACTATGAAAAAGCAAAGAAAAAGAAAACTAAACCCCCCTAATGTTGACGACCCCCGCAAACGTGTAAAGGACCACGATCTGCACCTGGAATGTGGCGCAATGTTCGCTTTGGTGGATGTACTCAAGAAATACAAAACCGATATTATTGTCTTACACGAAATGCGATGGAAAGGGACAGGCGTAAGTAAATCAGACGATTAAGCCCTATATTATAGCTGCCATGAAACGAGACGTGAATTTGGCTGCGGATTTATGGTTAACAGGAGAATAAAAGTCCTCGTCTCCAGATTCACTCCAGTAGATGAGCGAATTGCTATAATCCACATAAAAGCGAAGTTCTTCTACATCAGTCTTATTTGCGCCCATGCTCCGACCGAAGATAAAGATGAACAGACCAAAGACATATTTTACGTGCGAAACAGAAACAGCATATGACCGTTTCCCTGGCCATGACATTAAAATTCTGCTAAGAGTTTTTAATGCAAAAATCGGAACAGCTTTGGCCCCACCGTCGAAAAATTCTGCCCTCATGAAGAAACATCAGACAACGGTATGAGGTTGATTGTCTTCGCGGCAGCATAAAACATGCACCAGATTCATGAGTCAAGCATCTCGATATACACAAGACCACTTGGATTTCTCCCGATCGAACAACAAGAAATCAATTCGATCATGTTGTGATAGACGGAAGGCATTCATCCAGTGTTTTAGACGTCCGATCGATCCGAGGAGAGAATATCGATTCGGACTATTACCTTGTGGCAGCCAAGGTACGCACCCGTCTGCTTGACGAAAGTAACTGACTGCTAACACTTGGGTACCAAAGACCACCATCAAGAAATCCATGGTAATCAGGAGTGTCGTAATGCTACTGATATGAAAAATGCAGCGTATAGGGCAACCCTGCGTAATACGATGGAGAACTATCGGGAGAGAGGAGAAACGTATTTTCAAGAAAAACGTGAGCGTGAGCAAATCGATATGTACAGGAGTCAGAATGAAGTCCGAAAATTCTACCAACGGGTAAAACACCAAACCGAAGGCTTTGGTGCAGGCACATCCTCCGGTAGAGATGAAGAAGGTAACCTGGTGACAGATACAGACAGCGTGCTGAGGATCAGTAGGGAGCATTTGGTATCAAATAGTAGCGGTGATGTGGATACCACAGAAATGAGAGTATAGAGTGTATACCACCTAGTCAAGATGAAGTCAGAATAGTAATCAATCGGCTGAAGAATAATAAAGCAGCAGATGGGTTACAAGCCGAACTATTCAAGACTGGTGGTCAGATATTGGTAAGGAGCATGCACCAGCTGATTAGTACAAATTGGCTAGAAGAATGCATGCCCAATGATTGGAACCTCAGCATCCTGTGTACAAAAAAGGAGAGAAGACGATATGTACCAACTATAGAGGAATAAGTCTCCTTCCCATCGCATATAAAGTGCTATCCAGCGTACTGTTTGAACGACTGAAGCCATTTGTCCATGACATTATTGGACCATACCGTGGTCTGAAGCCACGACCTGACAAATCCACCATTGACCAGATTTTCACTCTGCGCCAAATCCTGGAAAAAAACACATCGACACATTCCACCTATAAAGCCGCATTCGACAGCGCTATCCATTCAGAGGTGTTTAAAGCCATGTGTGCGTTTGGCATTCCTGCCGGAAATTTATACGGCTATGCAGGACAACTTTAACTGGCACAAAGTCAGCAGTTAAAGTCGGAAAGGACCTCTCGGAGCCCTTTAATGCCGAACAAGGATTCAGACCAGGTGACAGTTTATCGTGTGACCTTTTTAACATCCTGCTGGAGAAGTGAACAGTAATGGCACTCACATGTTACTCGCCTACGCCGATGACATTGACATAATGGGTCGAACATTGAGAGCGGTAACAGGAGTCTGCCAACGTGGGTCTGGCAGTAAACAGCGAGAAGACCAAGCTGATGGTATCAACGCGCAAGACGTCCAGTAGACTCGGACCAACTATGGAACTTGAGAACTACAGCTTCGAGGTAGTCAAAGATTGTATATACCTTGGTACCGCCGTAAACAAAACGAATGTCATCAGTTTTGAAATTCGGAGAAGGATTGTGATGGCCAAGAGCTGCTATTATGGTCTAAGTAAGCCGTTTAGAAACAAGGCCATCTCCCGCCAGACCAAACTCACACTTCACAAGACGCTGATACTAACCGTGCTGTTATATGGATCTGAAGCATGGGTACTTGCCCAAGCAGATGAGACAGCTCTTGGGGAGTTTGAGAGAAACATTTTCCGAAAGATCTATGGGCCGATCTGCGTTCATGGTAAACATACATAGTTGTATCATTCTGAAAAAGTTCGAAAAAATCAAATAAAAATCCAAAATCCTCACGAATTCTAACTTCGAGGACATCTACGCGATAGACTTCTTAACAATAACTCTTGATTTTCCGAGTCACGGCTGTGACAATATTGGAATAGAAAATGGGTCTCATCAGTCATGATGATTTTTTGCAGAGACATGCTAGTACTCATGGGATGTTTGGTATTGCAAATGGGATATATCGGTCCACGCGGTACCCACCAATATTCGAAAATATCGAATCGAAATTGGTAATTTGGTATTTGAGTTCTAATTGCATAGCACGTCTCACTAAAAATTATAACTATTGACCCACGTTTCACGTTAGCCCCCATATAACGGTACCTCCCAATATTCGGCAGTTTGAGGATTATGGAGACGCAAAGTCGTTTTTTCAAGATCGACTTTCGATTTTTTATAAATAGTACATTTATTATACCAAAACACAAATTGCACATACAAGAATCAAACTTTTGGTCGATTTTGCATCGGTCGAAAATCGATTTTGAAAAAGTTTGACAAAATCAAAAAATCTACTTTTTAGTCAGTGTTAAAAATCGAAAAGTCTGAAAGCCGATATTTGCGCTCGTGTATCGTTTTATTTTCAGTACTTGTCAAATATCAAAGTACAATAGCTCTTAAGCATAATCTCGCGTATACAACAGAAATAGCTTTAAGAGACAATTTAAATGTCTTAATACAAAGAAAAAATAAAAGTCTTTACGGGAGTGACGTGATTAATGAAATGAGTTTATAGCCTAAAACGTAACCAACTTACCCACACCTAATGTAAGCTTATACATCATTACATTTCAGTTGTAATATATTTCCCACAAAAAAATCGGATGACAATTTTAATACGAAGATAAATCACCTGTTAATCAGTTCTAATAGCAATTTCAATTTGAATAGGATATTCAAATCCATTGTGTTCCAAACAGGTTCAATTGTTCTCAACTATCTGCCATATTATCTAACATCATTCAAAGTTTTACTACACCTTTTAAATGAGTAGATAATATCTCATGGAATTTAAGAGCCAGTAACCAGTAAAATTAAATACACATATCACCATTCATTTAATCTGCTATAAAATAGCTCTTAATTAACAATAACTTATTACATGTTTATCACTAAACAGGTAATTAAAACATCAGCAGCACCAGCAGCAAACAACCAAAAAAGAAACTTTGTAGATATATTACAGCCGATTTGACACAAAACACCACAGGGCTATTCTTCGTCTTCTCCTTCGTTACTCGGTACGAGTATGTGATAATAGATGTACTTATCTATCATTTTCGTTCGCCTCTTGTCTCCTGCTACGTCTCATTGAAGAACAATAACGGCAGGCAGCAATCACAAAATGACATCGTAGCTGAGACGATTTTTATTAGTTCTCCCTTTCGAACGACATTTTTATTTAGCAACTTTAAGTGTTAAATATGCCATGACATTTATGGCCTATATAAAAACCAGAGTAACATTCTAACTTATGAAAAAGTATTTTCCCATGTACGGTCGTATGTGAGAGCGTGTATGGTATGGAACTTGTACTTCAGTCAGAGAATGACAGAGGAACGAGTGAATGCCAAAAGGAAACAAGAGCAAAAAAATCAAAGAAATAAAAGCCAGAAACTGATACATATACCATTATTTGTGATAAGAGTTAGAGGGTGTCATATGTGTCAGCCTTAATACAAAATATACATTTTCAAAATAAAAAGTGAAAAAATGTCAGGTTGTCTGGAATTTTAAACGACATAACAGACGCGTACAGGCATACAATTGTTCACTAAGCCCTGTTGGAAATTTTTGAATGTCTTAGATTAAAGAAGGAAATGGTGGTAACGTGTTTATCACAATTCCTAAAAGAAAATTATGTACTTTTTAAAAAAGGAATACATATGATATAATATACATATATGCAGACATTTACTGCACAATCTTGAATATCTTGCCCCCAGTGTTCGAAAACGTAAAGCCTCTTTAACTCTTCGTGAAACGCCTAGTTGGATCGCAATTCACAAATTGATAGAAACGTTACAGCTGGTGAGTCATGTTAATTATATAAAGAATAAAACCCTGTTTGTTGCCAAAAAACAAATTTGGTGTTGTAACTCAAAATATTGGAGAAAATACTGGCTTATCCATTCCTCTTCCAGACTTGTCCATTCCTCTTCAATCTTTGGAATAAAATCTTCTAGTATACATTAACCCTAAATGAAGAATTACATCCACCTTGACTCGAAAATTTGGCTAAATCCTTAGAAATGGACAACAAGGGAGGTTAGCTTAAACATTCAATTCCATTGAATACTTTCCGCCCGGTGTAGTTTCATCTTATGAAATCTACGTGTGGAAAATGTAGCAAGGCCTATCATTTTATTATAAGAAACCCGAAAGTCACTTCAGTTGAATGGTGAGACCAGGACCCCTAAATTCATAAAATTGGGAGTGCCTTTTATAGCGGCCATTGAAAACATGGACGATGTTTTTGCAAGGGGATTGTCATCCTTTCACACACTGAAAAATAAATGTATCTAAAATGGGTGAAATTTTTTATTTTTACTTTCCAATAATCTGCAATGTCTAATTACAGCTACTGACCTATATTATGTAGAGGGTAAAAAAGTGAAATAGGACTGGAAAAAAATTTAAAGGCAGCGAGGTTTTTATATAGGGGCTATGTTTATCCGCTGAAATCCTTAAATACCTCATTATAAGTACATCGCGCAGAAAATGAGTCTAACTTACTTAGCTGACTCGAGACAAAACATTTGTTCGATAAGCCGATCTTAGAAAAAGATTTTTAAGCGCGACGGATCTCATCCAATTTGAAAGACCATGTTTGGATATGTTATATTCTACTTGATCTTTCCATCGAATTCGCGACCTTCCACTTTTACTTGAATTATCAGTTGGCTCGCTTTCATTTGCCTTTTGAACTGGAGCTCGATACGTATGACTATAGCGATGTCCGCGACGCAGTTCGGTCCGTAAATCTTTCGAAGCATTTTTCTCTCAAACACTCCAAGAGCTGCCTCAGGTAGTATCAACATATTGTAGAGTGTGAGTTTGGTCTGGCGAGAGGTTTCGGAATTGCTTACTTAGACCATAGCAGTATCTGTTGGCCAACACTATTCTTCTTCGAATAAAAATGGATGTCACTTCTTTTGTTTATTGCAGTAACGATGTAGACGAAATCTCTGACTACCTTTGTTCACCTTTGTATCTCGTACGACCTTTCCAGCAACATGTTAGAAAGGTCACATTATAGGTTGTCACCTTGTCTAAACCCTCGGTATTGAAGGGCTCCGAGTGGACCTTTGTATGGTATATTCTCCACCGCCACTATTTGATACCGGAAGCTTTGCAAAATGATCCTTTCAGATCCCCACAACACCATATCTGTATCTGTCACCAGGTTTCCATCTTCATCTCTACAGCATTCGGTTTGGTTAAATCTCGTTGGTAAAATTTCCGCACTTCATTCTGACTCCTATACATCTCGATTTGTTTCTCCTCTCTCCTTTTCACCCTATAATTCTCTATTGTATTGCGTGTTGCTACAGTCTGCTGTGTTGCACTATACGCTGCGTTTTTCACATCGGTAGCATCATATCCTGATCGTACTATGGATTTCTTGATGGTGGTTTTTGGTACCCAAGTGCTGGGTTTGCAGCATTTTTTAGGGAACGGGCAATTCTTTTCCATTGTGCTACTATATTATTATCGGGACAAGGAGTGCTTTTGTCACTCAGGTGGGTAAGTTGTGTTATCAGCTTTTCGACGTCGAGTTTCCGTTTTAATTAGATCGCACCTTTGCTGCTACATTGAGACCGGTGCGAACCACAAGATAATTGTACGAGTCACTATTCGCCCCTTTGCTGCTAACTACCATATTTTTTGCTGCGGCGAAGTCAATCCGTTTTCGGATGTTTCTTCAGGAGGCTGAATTTTCAGACGATTAGGCCAAAAATATTATCCCTTCCGATTTTTGCATTAAAATCTCCTAACCAAATTTTAATGTCATGGCCAGGGCAGCGTTCATATCCTGTTTCTAGGCGCTCGTAGAATATATCTTTGGTCTGCTCATCTTTGTCTGTTAATGTAGAAGAACTTCGCTGTTAAACGGTTATAGCAATTAGTTTATCCCCTGAAGTGAATCTGGAGACGAGGTTTCATTATCCTTTTTACCATAATTCCGCAGCCAAATTCATGTCTCGATTTATTTATGCTTGTCCCTTTCCATCGCATTTCCTTAAAGCCAATAATATCGGCTTTGTACTTCTTGAGTATTGGCAGATGACACTGCGAAAACTGTGCCTGTTCTGTTTCAAGTGCAGATTCGTAGTCCGTTTGCGGAGCTTGTCAACATTTTTTTGCTTTTCATAGTAGGTGGGGTTTCCAAATGTGGGCAACTACGCTGGATCCTCAACCCATTTTTGATAGTTCTTATGGGTGATTTATTTAAACGGATATTGAAAGTAGCTAGATCAGTGTCCACAATTGAAATTATCATCATTAAAATGGGCGGATCTATATATGGAGATTTTGTGGTCTTCGAGAAATATGGTGGTGGATATACTAAATAGTCAATTATGTATATACCATCCTCCACAAGGAAATCTTAAAGTACTCAAAACTTAGTGCGGTTGTTATATGAAATCAGAAATTATTATAAATTAACTGTTATTCCATTGCACGAATTACATGTCAATCGGACTAAAAATCACTAGAAATAACTCCCGTATATCGAAAACTGGACTAATTCCTAATAGACCCGATGAACGGTTCCAAATTTCATTATCTAAGTATTATTTTAAATGTAACTATGGGAACAGAGACATGACTGTATAGAGATAATAGATAATATAATAATAAAAAATACAAGTTTGTGCCTAAAATTACATATTGGGATATAAAATGATCGACACAAATCTGATTTCAAAAATTGTGGCTACTGGGTGTCGCAAATTGCTAATTCTAATATACATATCCATTGGAATTCAGGGTAATAACGACACCTCTGCCATATTCGAGTATGTAAATGTGAGTGTACATCTAAAACACATGTACATATGTTAAACTGGGTGTGTATGTATTTACTGTATTACGTGCAGTTATTTCGCGTGATGTCTGAAAAAGATACCAACACACATACAAATAGGAATTTATTCTACTATAACTGAATTTGAATTTATTAGAGTGGGTCGCATGCGAATATAATTATTTGATTAGTGTTTCCTCCGAACTGTTTTAAAAAACAGAATATCTACCCCACCTATTGTATATAGATTTGGTGGTAGCATAGACAAGCACTATCTAGACTGTTAGTAGATACACTTGATTTTTATGGTGTCATGTCAATAAATCTTTGCACAAAAAGTTTTTCAAACTGAACTTCGTCAAAAAATTAACGGCGCGTAAAGATTTATATGAACTTTATATTATATTGAAATGCTAACATGACAAAGGAAAAAAAACAAGTTGATGTTGTTCCATATATGTGCGAATGTGTTTGCGCGTTTCAGGGAAATATTAAAATAGACCAAGTAACATTATTATTTACTTTTGACCGCGATTTGGTAAGGAATGAAAAACTGGACCATAGATTTCTGAGACTCTAAAATAACACTTGAATATTTGCATTTAAAAATCATATTTGTATTAGTTTAAGAATTGTTTTTTCCTCGATGTTGCAGGGGTAAAAGTATATATTAAAATAATCTTATTGTTATTACATTTCGCAGTTTAGACACATGCCTTTTAAATATTGATAACATTTCGCTGCACATTGGCTTAACATTCGCTTTTGGTCCATGTCCACATAAATTTACATCTCAGCTATGTGTAGAATGTCATTGAATTGTAAAAGTATTGACATCCACATGGTCTGGCATATTTCCTTGCCGAACAAAATACTTTAACCAAAGCTGCATTTAATTTATTGAAATGTTGAACTTCATGTTAAAGAAGTCATATTTTATAGAACAAAAAAATATCGTAAATATATTTTTCAAAGCTCCACCTGTGGCCAGAATTTTTTAAAATATAGTTTTTGAAGGACTATCTGAGGAGTGGATTTTTATACCCTTCACCACATTGCGGTACAGGGTATTATGTCTTTGTGCACATGTTTGTAACAGGCAAAAGGAAACGAGATAGGCCCATGTTTCCTTTTGAGAAAATGCATAGAATCACTTTCTGAGTCGATTTATGCATGTCCGTCCGTCTGTCCGTCTGTCTGTCTAGCTCCCATATATATTTTCGTCCGATTTAAGGTAAATGGTGCTTCAAAGTCCCTAAATATTTTGCTATTTGTACGAAATTTGGCACAGCGTACTGAATTAAGCCTAGAATAATGTATGCTAAGTTTCGTAAAAATCGGTTTAGATTTAGATATAGCTCCCATTTATATTTTAGTCCGATTTAATGTAAATGGTGCACCAAAGACTTTCTATATCATAGCGTACTGAGTTAAGCCTAGAATGATGTGTGCTACGTTTCGTGAAAATCGGTTAAGATTTACATATAGCTCCCATATATATTTTCGTCCGATTTAAGGTAAATGGTGCACCAAAGTCCCTAAATATCATTCGATTTGCCGAAATTTGGTACAGCGTACAGAACTTAGCCTAGAATGATGTGTGCTAAGTTTCCTGGAAATCGGTTCTGACTTAGATATAGCTCCCATATATATTTTGGTCCGATTTTATGTAAATGGTGTACTAAAGTCTCTGCAAATCTTTCGATTTGTACTAAATTTGGCATAGCGCACTGAATAACGTCTAGAATGATGTGTTTGGAGTTTCGTAAAAATCGGTTCAGATTTAGATATAGCTCCCATATATATTTTCGTCCGATTTAATGTAAATGGTGCACCCAAGTCCAGATATATCGTTCGTACTGAACTTAGTATAAGCTAGAAGTTGGACAAATGGCGCATCAAACTTCCCAGGTGGGTCCGATAGGCATACAATTTTGCACATCTTATTGAAGTTATTGTGAGATAACGAGTGGCAAGTTTTGTTTAAATCGGTTCAGATTTAGATATAGTTTCGTAAGATTTTAAGTAAAAGGAGCACCAAAGACCCAAAGTTAGGCCGATTGACACAAAATTTTGCACAACGTTCTGGAGTTTATATAACCTAGCATGTGGACAGTTTTATTGGAATCAGTTGAAATTTGGATAGAGCTACCATACATATTTTCACCCGGTTTTAAATAAATGATGATTCTGTGACAAGTTTCGATGAAATCGTCTCGTTTCGATATAGCCTTTATAAATATTTTAGTCCGATTTTATGTAAATGGTGCACAAAACTCCTCATGTTTATCACATATGTATCTAAACGACGACGTCTGTTAGGATTCATATGTTGAATATACTCAAAGTTGTGGTCGGTCCCGTCCTACTTTACTACTTTCCTTACAGGTTTAAAATATATTTTTGAATGACTATCTGAGGCGTGGATTTTTTAAAATATATTTTTGAAGGACTTTCTAACTCATGGATTTTTTAAAATTTATTTTTAATGCGTGGATGAATAAGATGATTTCTTAGTATTATTAAAAAAATTATAATATTAGGTATTTTGATCTTATACAAGAATACCATCGATGAAAACAAATTGCTGGTTTAATGCGTTTGTGTTGAAAACAATGATTACAATTTGAATACAACCAATGTATCTATGCAAGTGTACTAGCACATACGGTATGTAGCGAGAGTTTTTACTGGATGCACTATGTTTTCTATTTCACACATTCATTTGGAAAATTATTACCTGATCGATTGATGTCCACTTGTTTCAAAACATTCGATTTTCAATTGAAACTCCAGATGTGAATTTCTCTGTTAAACCAATTCTAAATGGTCAATAAATTTATTATGTTTATGTTGTGCTGCTACGTGTGTTATTGTTTCGAAAATATTTTTGTTGTTTTATAATCAAAATCAAGTGTTTCAAATAAAAATAGAAAAGAATGAAAGCAATTTCACAACTATGTTCCCATTTCCTAATAAAAATAGACAAGAGAAATGTAAGAGTTATTCGTTTTTCTATCGTGGTGATTTCAAAATAAATATTGAAAATAAATTTAAATGCATCCCAACAGGTGTTTTGCTTGCAAAGTGGGCTGTTTTGGGAAAAAAGTGAACAAATTGTGTGCGTTTATCAGTGATGCCCACCCATTGGACAAAACTTTTCATTGTAACAACAAAATCCAGTTTTATTTCAGTTGTAAAGTTCCAAATCAAATAGTTGGAAATGGTTTTTGTGTTTCTTTTTTTATCAATTTAAATATTCAACACATGTTGGCAGACAGATGCATTTCGTTATGTACATCCGAAAAAAAGGCAGAACACCAAGTCAAACAAAGAACTATCTATGGTTGCGGATTTTTCGCTGTTTGTTTTTGTTGTTCCCAAACAATTATCGTTAAAGTTTCTGCATTTATCAATTAAAAAGGCATTCGCTAAACTTTTTTCGTTTGCCATATTCGAACATGTTTGTTTGACAGACTGAATGACGACTGATTACATTCTCTGCAAGGCAAACGAATAAAATTTCACCATATCGTTTGGGGTTGTTCGCCAAAAACTGAAATTTAGAATCGTACTCAATTTCATTTGTGTTATTTTTCTGGGTTAATGAAATTACCTACAATTACCAGTATCACGGTGAATTCTGTTAATGTTGTAAAATATATCTTTTTTTAAAATATTTTTTGAAGGACGAAGGAATATCTAAGTGTGTCAAACGAGTGTGTCACAAGACGATATGTGCCAACTACAGAGGAATTAGTATCCTTCCCAACGCATATAAAGTACAATCCAGCGTGCTGCGTGAACGACTGAAGTCAATGATCAATGACATTATTGGACACTACCAATGCGACTTCAGACCAATCAAGCAAATTCATCATGGAACAGATTTTCACTCTGTGCCAAATCATAGAAAAAAAAACCACGAAAAACACATCGTCATTCCACCTGCTCGTCGATGATAAAGCCGCATTCGGATAAGCCTTATCCGTTCACAAGTGTTTAAAGCGTTTGGCATGGCCAATTAATTCGGCTACTACAATAACTTTAACTGGTACAAGATCAGCAGTTAAAGTCGGAAATAACCGATCCGGAAGCTCTTTAATACCGAACGAGGATTCAGACAAGGTGACAAGGTGAGTTGTGACTTTTTTTACCGCCGGAAATGGTCATGCGAATAGGCAAAAGGTGGACAGAATCGACACTCTGTACACCAAACAACACATGTTACTCCCCTACGACGATGACAACGACATAACGGGGTCAAACATTGAGAGCGGTAATAGCACCTTTAAGAAAGTGCCGAAATTGGCTGGCATAAGCGGCGAGAAGACCGAGAATGACATTAGTTCGTATGTCGAGTAACTGGTCGCCGCTAACTTGAGAACTACAGCTTCGAGGTAGTCAAAGATTTTATATACCTTGGTACCTTAATAAATAAAACTATGATATTAATTTTTGAAATTCGGAGAACAATAGTGTTGGCCAGAATAGCGCTCACCTCCCGTCAAACCAACTGCACTCAACAAGACGCTGATATCACCCGTGCTATTATATGGATCTGAGACGGGCAGCGACGTAAAGCCCCACGAGGCAAGCTTTTGGAGTGTTTGGGAGAAAAATTCTGCGAAAGATCTATGGGCCGATCTGCATTGATGGTGAATATCGCCGTCGAACGCACCATGAGCTATACCAGCTATTCTCGGACATCGGCATTGTTAGACCAATTGAGCTGCAGCAACTAAGTTGGCTAGGTCATGTTGTGAGAATGGATAAAGATGCCCCAACCCAGAAGGCATATAAAAGCTAACTGGCTGATGGTTCACGCAGAAGGGGAAGGCCATGAGTAAGATGGAAAGATCAAGTGGAAGACAACATTACCAAATATGATTTTTCAAACTGGAAAAACTGCGCAGATAAGCGCCTGGAATTTTTTAACCTCGGCTTATGGAACTCAAAAGTTCTGTCACAAGCCAGCTAAAAAAGTATCGAAGGGTGTAGATTTCTTGACATTTTTGTAGATTTCAAAGAACTTTCTAATGCCGTGCAATTTTAAAATATTTTTGTAAAGGGCTACCTAGGGGTGCGGATTTCAAACATAGAACATATAATTTTAATCCGATCAAAAATATAATTACGTAGTGTTCCCCACATATACTTCAAGGTGTTACAAACGGATGATATATCAATAATTTTTTGGAAACCCGTTACAAACTTTAAACTTTTGCAAAAAAACCAAAAAGTGACTATTGGCAGTTTTCACCGTGATTTTCGTTATTTTGTTTGAGGCTAACAGTAAAGGCGACATCAATAATCAAGCCAGCGGCGTGTGTGTTAACGTGTACATATGCCTATCAGGAAATTGGGATATGTTTAAGGATGGGACCGAGAAAATTTCCCTTGGTTAATGCAACATAAATAACAATTAACACAAATTCGTTTTTAAACTCGAACACATATTGCTCTTTTTTAGTTGGTGAAAACTTCGTGTTGAAGTAAAGTGTTTAAAAATTGGTGCCTACATAATTGCATGGTTAATATGAAATTGAATAAGTGGGAGTAAGCGTAACGTTCAAAATAAGTAAATTGCAAAATGACAATTCATAAATTTCTATAATGGAGATTTTTACGATATAACTCCACATCTGAGTATATAAAACAATGTAATGGTATTATTTAAGG